>NC_048904.1:17344065-17479065 GCF_011077185.1 Oxyura jamaicensis | reverse complement strand
AGAACCCTAAATTTCTCCCTTCCGGCTGAGCTCTAATCTGCACTCCCACTGGTGTCGTGTGTGCAGACAGCCTGAGCAGGCACCGGGGCCGGCGGCTCGCTTCCAGCGTGTGGGCAGCCGGAGAGAGAGAGGCACAGGCAAATGGCAGGGAAAAAAAGGAGACGGGGATGCAAACTGCGACGAGTGAAATAATTTCAGAACCCTACCTTGGCGGGGCCGCATGGGGGACGGGGTTTGCTTTGCCTTCGGAAAACAGGTTGCGCAATGAAAAGGGAGCGCGGGGAAAACACCGCTTGGGCGAGCAGGTGATCGCTTGTAAATCTTAAAGGCTTCTTCCTAGCATCGGCGGGGCTCGAATCCATCTCCCGTGGTCTCCTCCGTAACACGGGGTGCCCGGGGCTGTTCGGCAGCAGCAGCTCTGCTCTGGCTGGACTCGGCGGTGGGTAGGAAACCCTGCAGGCGTCGCGCGGGCGCTCGCGCCGCCGCTGGTCCGCACGGCTGCTGGGAGGTCGGGGCACGGAGGTGGGATGCTGGGGTGCGGCCGTGTGTCCGTGCGGTCAGTGGGTCCTGGCGCAGCAGCCCTGAGATCCCCTGCTGCTGCCCCTGCTCCCTCTCACTTCTCTAAGTCCTGCACGTCTTCATTTGACACGCTTAAAATATTTTAGGATGCAACTTCTTATTTATTTTTTTTCCAAGTCTTCAGCGGTTGCATGTTTGACATGGTTTTGTTATCCTAGATGTTGTGTTATGATCTGGCGCCGAGAGCATTAATTCCTTTATCAGCTCTATTTCCTTTACAGTTGTTCGTTTAATTGAGCTCCTCTGTGTATTTTACAAAACAAGATGCATTCATTACAACTCGCAGACCTCAGATAGGGTTGTAACGTGTCTCAGAAAAATAGCACTTCTGCAGATAGTTGGACAAGTTGGGTGTTTGGTTTATTTCTCAGATGATGGGAGGAAGCAGTAGCAGAATTCTTGCATGCATAATCAGGAGGAACTTTCCAGAAGCTCTTTATTCTAGCTATTTTCTTTTAAAGCTGTGTTTACTCTAAGAATTCGTCTGAGGCAGTTGAAATATGTGGCTGCAGCATAGAACAAAATACACTGTATGTTTTGTTCCTCTTCTTGTTCTGCTCTGACTTGTGCAAACAGCTTTAATCCCAAGGAGGAGATCACACAGTCTGTGGCTGCAGCATCGCACAATCGAGTTTGGGGTGCGAATTACCCTCATGCTGCACATCCTGACATCGAATCCTCCTGCCTTGAGCAGCGTGTAAACACAGCGTGTCCTTCTCTTTCACGAGCCCTCGGAGCAGGAAGCCACAGGAGCTCGGGAGCCAGCACATCTGCGGGGCCGTGCACCTGCGTGTGGATGGCGACGTCCGCAGGCTGTGCCGGGAGCGGGTGCTGAGCGCCAGCGCGGCCCCGTGGCTCCCACCGGACGGGAAGGACGTGGCTGGGAAGGGCTCCGCTCCCTGCTGCTGGGGACACAGCCCGGGAGGGCCGTGCCACGAGCCTGGAGCAACCTCCGCTGGGATTCTCGTGGCTGAGGGCCCTGCGGCGAGGTTCTGGGTGGCCAGGAGGCCACGTGCTGTCTGCTGGGAGGCCCCTGTCGTGCTGGCATCGTGCGAGGGCAAGGTATGGGCACCTACAGACGTGCTCGTGGCTGCAGCAAGCTGCAGAGGCGCATTTGGTGACCGGTCCCTGGTTGCCTCTCTGCCGCCTCTCCTCGCCCCAGCCCTCTCTGAGAGCGGCTCAGAGCCGGGGCAATGCTCTTCAGCCCCGGGTGGAGGCAGAAGAGGGATGAAGAGCTTGGCTTCCTGCATCCTGACTCAAAAGTAGGCATATGTGCTTTTTTTGGTGAGTAGAAACAAAATCAGTTTCGACAGAGCTTTTTTAGGGAGTTTTCTCAGGCACAGGATGAAATTTTGAGGTGGAAAAAAATTCACGCTTTTTTCTCTCTGTTGGGCCAGTGTGATGAGGACCAACTGTATTTTTGGGTGCTCGGGATCCGTGTGTGTCACCGTCGAGCATGTGGCTGTTGGGAAACGCGTGCGCGATGTACATGTCTCCTGCGCAGAAATCTGGTGGGATGGGATCCTCGCTCTGGCCCCAGGCCGGAGCTGTTCCAGGGAAAGAAGCAATGAGGTAACACTGGGCAGGAGAAGTCATTCTGTGCCACTTGTTCTGTTCTGGCTGAGCCTTTCCCTTCTGCCTCATGTCCTGGCTGTAACCTGACAGCCCCAAACCCTTGGCTAAGAGCATTTTTCGTACTGCGTTGTGGGCCTGATTCTCGAGAGGGGTTAGATGCTCTCAGCTGTGGGTGCTCAGAGTTCTCGCAAGTCACCCTGCTCAGATGCTGGTGGTTACATTTTTTTTAATGAAAAAAAGCATTTTTCCATTTGCTTCTCTGTCAACTGAAACCGCTAAAGAGCTTTTGCTTAGTTTCCCCCCCCCCCCCCCAACACACACTGATGGGTGCATGGGAGGAACTGCAGGTCTCAGAAGGCTTCAAGTGTGTGAAAAAAAGGAGCCCTCATGAAAAGAGTTTTGCAACTTAATTGTAGTGGGTGTGCCCTTGTTTGCAAAAAGAAACGAAAGTGCTGGAGGCCGAAGTGTTTTCTTTAGCCTCAGCCTGGTGGCAGAGCGGCGTAAACTTCCCCAGCCAGTTTTGCCAAGGTGCCTGAGACCTGCAAGTCCCCGCAGTGCTTCAGCACTGCTCGCCGGGACCCTTCCGGGGGCCTTTGGGCCACTTCTCCTTGCAGCACCCTCCAGAAACAGCACGTTTTGCACGGTGGACATTGCGGACCTTTCTGTCATCTGTACCGGGGCTCCCGAGTGCACTCCTTAAAAGGTGGCTTGTTTGCATCCCATTCCCTCCGCCCGACGTGCGGCGTTTGGGGAAGCCAGCTCGTCTGCTCCACAGGGTTTGAGATCCACGAGCTGCCCTCTGCACGGAGCTGCACGGCTCCATGCAGCCAGCCTGAAGCCCGCTGAGGGCACGTCCCTCCTGGCACGCTGTCTTGAACCCCTCAGGAGCAGTCCCGACCCCCCGCGACCGCTGCCTTCTGCTGCAGGCTCCTCAGCTACCCCGTGCCCCATAGAAACGCGAGCCGTTTTAAATAGATGCTGTTTGCAGCATCTTGGACTTGCTCCGTGAGTATGAGAAATGTGAACATAAATTCTTTAAATAACATCTAGTAGTGTTGAATGCACAGAATTATAAAACATTTTTATATTCTGAGGCTCATTTGCATCTTCACATTAAAAACTGTGGTTTTCTTTTCAGGGAATGCTTGCAAGATCTGATTTGTTTTGAAATCAAAGCTAAATTTGTGTTCCTGCATTCCTCTTTGCCCTTCATTTGACAAATTTTTCTTGTTCTATAAATACAGGATTGTAAACAAGGGCTAATCCTTAGCAACAACCTGGAAAGTTACCGTTTCTCTCCAGCTCCCATTATAATTAATGCAGACGCTCTGAATATGATGTGATTTACACGTCGTGTTCCTGGGGCCAGGAGGTACTCATACCTTGTTAGAGAACTGAGCACAGAACGCTCCTCTGCGTTCGCCATGCAACATAATTGCCCTGCATTTTCTTCCGTCAGAAGATGGTTAAAGATGCTTTTTACTTTACATTTGGAAAATGGAAGGCTTCTGCTTTTGCATTTGGCTGAAATTGTCTTAAATGTGTTTTCCCTCCTGCAGCAGTCAACATTGTCAAAACACTGTGCGAAGTACATTTTAATAATACGGGTTAAGACCATCATTATATTAGTTTAATTCGCAGTCTAGGTGAATTCCTCAGATGCTTCCACTTTGTCATAAAAGTTTTTCACAGTAAACATCACCTGTTTTTTCCCTGCGTAGAAAAGAAAGAGAGAATACAGGCGCTGAATGAACAAATCCCTTGTGTTGAGTTGTTTGAGGACAGCCTGAGCAAGTCTTTCTCTCGTGGTCCGTCCTTTTCTTTTATTTAATTTTCATTTAATTTTGTTTTGTTCTGTTTAGATTTATTCAGAGAGTGTTTTTCCAGTGTTAATCTATGTAAGCCACATGCAGTTGAACGCTGCACCTCCCAAAAGGCTGTGATTAAAACATTATGGATGTGGCAAACCACAACTAGAAAAGTAAGTTTACGTTTAGCTTTTCTTCATAAAATAGATTTTATTCCGGTTTTGTAATACCTTGGTAGCGTGGTCAGCATTGCCATAAAAATCCCGCGTTATGTGAAATGATACAATCTGTGAAGCATTTCCCATTATGTAGACACCATGTCTTTAAATTATAGCAATTCCTTAAGATTTTAAAGCAAAATGAGCTCTTAGAAGTGTGATTAATAGCAGGGAATGAGGCTAACACTGGGTCATCAGTGGCACTCCATTACAAAAAAGGTTGGGCTAATAAAAGCATCCATCTATTTGACCAATAAAGCATTTGAATGATATGCTGATAGTTTTTATCATCCCGTAGTTACTTTGTACTGAACAAACTGTGATTTTACGTGCTGGAAAAGGAGCGTGGAGCAGGCAGCGCGGCCGAGGTGAGAGCAGCAGTCTCGCGCAGGGAAATAGCGTGACTTTCATGCGAGGCTTGATGTTTTCAGAAGCCTTCAGGTTGCGGTGTCGAAATTTCTGAAGCCGCTGTGAAACATCTAAATCCCCCGTGACCCGTGCCTGCCTGCCCACAGCCGTTCGGTGAGGCTGGCCCTCGCCGTCCTGCAGGGCGGGGAGAAAGGACGGCATTGTGTGTAATCATTAATTCAGAGCTAAGTCCCCGGCAGCCCCAGACATCAGAAATATTCTGCCGAAGCACAGGAAATGGGGCAGCACTTCTGTTTTCCTGGTGCGCGGCCGCCAACTCCGTGCTCGAGTCCCACCTTTCATCCTGCCCGCTATTATGCTGTCAGCCTGATGTACGAAAAAATAGGAGGTTGCCTCAACAATGCTGCTTTCGGGTTTCATTTAAATACCTGCCTTATTAGTGGGTTGCACTCATTTCATGCTTTTGAGCGAGCTTTTTTTTTTTTTTTTTTTTTAACAACAAAAGGCTAAATGTTTTCTGAAAAAAAAGGAAGCTGAGTGTCTCGGCCAGCCGCAGATGCCCAGGATTGTGCTGAGAAGAAAAGTACCAAATATTCTAAAACTTGTGAAAAAATGATGAGGGAGGAGGCTCCTAGCCACTGTGCTGTTTGCACATGAAATGATGAGGGAGAGGAGATGAGTGCCCGGGCCAGCTGTGACCTTGGCTGCTTCCTCGACTGAGAACTGGGGTGAATTCCCTCGCGGCTCGCTGGCAGCGCTGGCGCTCCTCAGGAGGCGCTGGGGACACCGGGCGGGGTTTGGGGCATCTGGGGGAAAAAAGGACCTGTGGCATGACCACAACTGCATCCTCTGCCCCCATCCTACCAGTGCGATGTCTTAAAGGGCTTGTTTTACGTATGGGAGGGATGAAGAGGCTTCTGGAGGTCACAGCAGGGATTGTGTCAGGGCAGGAATGTAACCCAGAGCCCTGGCTTAACCCCTGCCGCTAGGACCATCCATCTTCTCTCCCTCTGCTTCAGATCTTTCCCGAAATCCACGTTCAAGATAGAGCAGTTCCAGAAACCTCCCTGGAGGAGGGTTGCGATGGGCATCTTCCGAGTGGCGTGGGGGTGCGAGGCAGCAAGGGAGAGGTGGGAGACCCTGGGGGCTTCAGGCGGTGGGCGCCACCAGGAGGGATGTCACGGGGGGGGTATGGAGAGATGGACATCGGGGGACAGGCGAGGGCCGGAGCTTTCTGCTGTGGGAAGAAGACTTCAGAGGAGGCAGAGGGGCTTTGGAGGGGCTTCTGGCACCGCCCGGGTTACTGAAGAGGAGCAGGAGAGGTCTCTGGAGATCACAGGATGGAGATGGGAGGCAGAAGGAAGAGGGCTGAGGACAGGATGGAGAAGGAGGAACCGTGCCTTGGGCATGGGCGTGTGTGCGTGAAACCATCCGGCCATGCTGGGAGGGATGAAGCTGTGCAGAGAGGCAGCGTTCTGCTTGTTTGTTTTAGGGGAGAAACGAACGTTTTGCATCCCACCTTCTGCAGTTGCTGATTTTGTTTTTCTTAATGTAAATAGATCTTCCACATCAGTGGTTTGGCCGGTAAATCTTGTTCTGTGAACCACCTTCAAGTGATTTCAGCTCCTTTCTTTACCCTTTATCTAGCAGATGCACGGCCGTGTGTTTTCCTCTGTTGCCTGTTGTCTCGAGGTTGCAAAGAAAGACTGCAAAGGCTTTTTGTTTGTTGTTGTTTGAGGGGGGAAAAACCCTCAATCCACAGAAGAGTTAACAGGATCTCACTTGATCTGCTCGTTTATGCAATGAGTAATGCGAGGTTGGTAACAGCAAATTGTTGTTTATAAGCAAACATGGCACTGTGTAAACAAGAAGGCCTGGTCCCCAACTGGTTGGATTTCATGGTGGTCAGCAGCTGATCTATGTAACGTACAACCTTTCTGCTGCTCGAAATGTCAGAAGAATGACTATTTGTTTGTCTTGAGTTCTTCCCAGCTGTTTACTCTGTAATGCATTTGCCTCAACCTTGATTCCCTAAGAGTGGCCCCTTTCTCCTCCCTGCTCTGTTTACATTAGTCCTGCCCCGAGTGTCACCTATGAAATCTGTTGATTATTCCACCTGGTTAATGTTAAATTGCTCTTGCAAGATGATGTGTTTGTTCATAAACACAAATGCTGGGCCCCTTGTTTACTGTACCCATGGCAGCAATCAGTTATTAAACAAATATTGCTTTGTTTGCGGGTGTGAGCAGCAGTTTATCCTGCAAGGTCTGGAAAAAAACCTTTAAATGCTGGGATTTTGATAAAGGAGAAAAAGGGGAGCTTGTCCCTGGAATGTGGCTGAAACTCACTTTGGTTTGCTTTGCTTATCTTTAACTTGGGTGAAGGGGCTAGAAAGATTAGCAAGTTGTTTGGTTTTTCCAAGAGATTTCCTTAGTGTAATGATATCTATCCAGTTGTTTGCTTTTTTCAGAAGGGAGAGAGCACTCCTGCAAGACGACTAGCACAGCGATAGACGCCTGATGGCTAGAAAATCCTGTATGGAGCACACAAGGAGTTAGAAGGTCTAGGACAAAGGTATAGGGCTGTGAACCAGGTAATCGCCCCAAAAGAACGGCCTCTGAGTTCTGTGCAGCCTTGGGTCCGGGGGTGTTTTGGTTTCCCTCCTTGCTCGTGTCTGATTGTAATCGATGAAGTCTGAAAAGGCGAAGCTTTCGCTTTTATTTCTGAGAAGTGGGCAAAATCTCCGGTGTAAGAGCAGAGCCATTTGAACAGAGAGAAAGTACCCAATTTAAACGTGCTCTCTGCCATTCCTTCTCCTGCACATGAGGTTACAGAGCTGCTTTATTCTTTTTGTAACTGGAAAGCAGCGTTTGCATCTGCTAATTTCTGTATGCTGGCTATTTGCTCTCCGGTTTCTGAGAGTCCTAATTAGAGAGCACCCTCCTGGTAGTTGTTGCTTTTGGGTTGTTTTGCAAATGAGCAAGAAAACTCCCTCACACCGTCTTTGTTTCTCAAAATTATTGTTTGTTATTGTTTCTGAATGCGGCTTGGATTTCGAATGGCAGGCAGGACCTGTTAGCACTAACAGAAAATTGTTCGGGCGCCTCACACAAAGGGAGTGAACCCTCCTGGAGTGACCTTGAGAAGGAAATGTTAACTCTTTTTGTATAAAGGTGGTGCCTGCGCCTTTACATGGGAATTATCAATTAAAATATCTTGAATATACAACTATAAAAAGCTTTTGGAGGATGAAATTAAATAATTGGCCTTTTCATCCTCTGGAAAAGCGAGCAACGGAATACGGACAGAAAGGTGGCGTCCTGCTTTCCCTGCCTCACCCCAGGCCAGAGCAGCGGGGCTGGAGGGGAGGTGGGCGCCTGAAGCCGTGGCTCTGCCAGCGGGCATTACGGTGGCTGCCTGTGGCTGGGGGAGAATAGTGAAGTGAGAACTGCGTCGTGCAGAAGCGCTGAGGACTTGCACCTGGCTTCGGGGTGGTTTCTGCCTTCTGGAGGCCAGTAGACAGTTTAGAAACGCTTTGTTGGAGATAGGCCGGGGGGGTGGGCTCATCACTGATGTGCAGCCAGCACTCAGTCTTGCAAGGTTTGGTGTCATCGTGGTGAAGCAGTGCTGGTGCTGTCCCGCAGCCCCTGCTGCCACACAAACGCGTTTATTAGATGCAGCTCCGGCCGTTCAGTAGGTTGGATATTCTGCTCGCCTTCTTCTCTGGGAGAGGGACTGCGAGTGTACGTTGCGGGCACCGAGCGGCGTGCACACAAACAGAGGGGCCCAGGGCCGTGAGAGCGGCTGCGTTTCTGTTCCTCTCCGCCACCAAGCCCGGGGAGCCCCGCAGGTGGGTGCCTCCCGAGGGACGTGCAGCGGTGCCGTGCCCCTCTCCGGCGAGGGGCTTTCCTCCAACGCCCACGCTGCTGGCGTCCCAGCCTCACGGCGGCCATCGCAGAGCAGCGTGGCACAATGAGGCATGGTTCCGGGGTGGGTTGGGTGGTTTGCTGCTCACCATTCCTTTCCTTCCAAACAAATGATGTCCCAGCAATGGTGAGGGCGGTTTCGGTCAAGCTCGTGGCTGAAAGACAGCTCTCCCTGGGAGAGAGGAAGGAACCTCACTCCGCCGGTGACGGTATGTAAATGCTGCATCCTCTTCGCCACTCGCCTGGAAATGGCCCAGCTCGAGGGCCTTGATGCAGCCATGGCGTGAGCTTTGTGGATTTCAGGGGCTGTCAAGCTGAGAGATGTAGAGTGATGTAGAGCTAGCTTCACAAAGGGGATTTGTTTATCCAAGGTGAGACCGGGATTAACTTCCCTGTGGATGTGTTAAAAGAAGGGAGAATGCAAGATGCTCAGGCAGGGAAAGCAGAGTTGTCCGTCTCCTCTGCCTAACACTCGGGTCTTCAACAAATGTTGGGTTATGTGAGTGAGGAATGAGAGCTTGGCAGTCGTCATGGGCTGTATTTGGCAGGTAAGATGGTGTTTTATGGCACGTTACAGATCACTTACCTGAAGCAAAGAAGCGAGACCTTTTGTCTTGTGGTTTTGGTGTGATTTGATGCATGAGTTTTTCATGGGGACCAGCTCTAGCTCTCTGAAAAGAACTGGCATGTAATGTCCATTTAATGTCCATTTCGATTAATTTTCCTTGGATTTTCTTGTTCTCTGTTCTTCCTGTTTGTGGTCAGCAACACCCTCAGCAGCACTGATAATCTTAGGGATACCAGCAGTGAGAGCTTCTCTAAGAAGTTGTTTGGCCATGATTTCACAATAAACCAGCGTGGCACAACTGGGATTAGGCTCCTGCCTGTCCTTCCCTTCTCCTAACCACGGCTGTCTTAAATTTCAGCTCCTGCAGAGCATCAGTCAGCCTTTTGCTGAGCTGCCTCTAAGTGATTTCAGGTTCCTGTGGCCCTGAAGTAACCCGGCTTGTGTGAGCCACACGCAAATGGTGAACGAGGTAGTGGATATAAAAAAGTTGTGGCAGCCTGCAGATAGGCAGCAGTAGGTAGAGCTGCTCTTCGGGAGACTGCAAGGAGGCTGGTGGAAAGGAGGCTTGCAGGAGACTGGTGGAAAGCGAACATAAGTCCTGCTATGGGTTGAGGTAGGTGGAAATTCAGCTTCTCACTGGTGAGACCGCAGGCAGGAGGTCAGGCAAACTGTGTCCTTCTCCCGTTGGCCAAGGTGATGTGCTGAAGCACTTCTAGAAAGCCCCAGCTGTTCACTCACTGGATTTAGTTCCATAAGTCTTCGTGTTTCCCCCTCCTTGTTCATTTCTTCCCTCTCTGCCCTCCCCGTGGCTCAGCATCACCAAGCGGCGCTTGCCCTGTGTGGGGACAGGGAGCGGCCCCCAGCAGCCAGGTGCCAGGGCCACGCCGTGGGTCGGCTCGTGGGGATGCTCCAGGAGCAGCGTGATTTGCTTCCCTTCCCCGGGGCGGCTCGGCACATCGCCTCTGCCGTGGGCTGAGCTCACCCACGGCCTGGGACGAGTCCAGCGCCGACCCTCGCAGCCCCAGATGAGAGCGCGAGGGCTGTGCCTGGGTCAGGAGGCGAACCCGAGGCCGTGCTGCGGATAATCCCGCTTCTTCCGGACCCTTTATTTCCTAAGCACTAAATGAAATTTCAGGTTTCAGATACGTCTAGACATATACAGTGCACGATAAAGTTGATAATACATTAATCATTTTTAACAACAGGTAATATGCATAATTTATGGTGTTACAGTGCTATCTTTTTTGATATTTATGATGGATAATGCTCAGTTTTTGCCCTCATATTACTGCTTTAAATTATACCACAAGAAAATTAATGAGAAACTAGATTTATGGGTTTCATTTGTTTGTCAATTCGGAAATTAATTGGGTGTTAATTTTAGCCGTCCCTCATCAGACCAGGTCTTTAGTATGTGTGCATTACTTTGCATTCATTGAAGCCTACCTCCCATTTACTGTGGGTCACTAGCTTTGCATACATTAAAATAGCCCTCAGGCTCATTCTCTTGATTACTTTTTGAACTGCCATGCATTAGGAAATTTACGCCTTTCTGTTATAATTATGAAAATTCTGTATTGGAAGATGGTGCTTGCATAACAGCAGGTATACAGTCGTGCTCAGCCATGTAAGATCATATAGCAAATCCCAGTACGTTTGTGTTCTAATCCTAGAAAATAGCACTCTTGACAGTCTTTGTTGTGTGAGTTTCATCCTTTGAAATTTCAAGGATCCGTCTTTATGCACTGAATTACCTCTTTAAGCTGAGGAAATATCAAAGGATTTCACCTCGTATCTGTCGCCGTCTCTTTGTTTCCTCTTCCCGCACTTCCCGTACGTGTTCCTCCCTTCCCTTGCTCCAGGTTTGCCTCTCCTCTAAGAAACGCGGCTGTCAGACGTGACTCAGCATCGCTTTTCAGGACAGCAGTCTGACTCGTTCTGTGCCATACTATTTTGGTTGGTTCTTAAAGATCATCTTTAATTGCTCTTTGCAACCAGTTCTCCCTTCTCGTACTCCTGCACAATTCAGCAACCACCAGTAGTGTGTAGGCGAGTGGCCTTCAAAGGGGTAAGCATGAAGTTTTATCCCAAAAGTACCCTAATGTACTGACAGTTGATCTATAGTTAGTTAGTACATAATTATACCTAAAATACACCCTGTCAGCGGGATAAATGACGGCTACTGAAAACTCTAAAGGCATGATGGGTATGCACCCATCTGCAACGACGAGAGCTGGGGGGTTTGTAAGTTGAGAAAGGCTGGTGAGCTCAGGGTGATCTGATTTACTTAAACCGTGCCATATGTTGGGATGGCTCTTTCTAATAGTCGTGCTAACCGCAGACACAGGCAGAGAGAAGTCATCTGGTCCACCTGGCTAGTTTGGGCTCCCCTCCCCGGCATTATTTCTGTATTTAGCGTGGTGGCAGCCCTCGAGCTGCTCATGTGAAGCTGGCTGATTCACAGTTAATTGTGACATGGTGTAATTTAGTAAATGAGCAGCTGAACATCTGTACGCCTTCCCCCACGGTAGATCAAAGCCTTACCTTACACAAGGCTTTTAATTTCCACTAGTGAATCCTTTTTGTTTCACTGAACTCATGGCTGGCGGGACGGTGCTGCTGGCCGGCCTCGGGACAGGCTGTCAGCTGGGCTAAATGGGGGCTTCGGCGTCGGCTGGAGACCGTCGGAGCGTGTTCCTGGAAACACACGGGACTGGTGGCAGGATGAGGAGCCTGAGGCGCTTTCCCTGGCCAGGCACTTGCTCCAGAGGTACCGGGACTAAAAGGGTCCAGCTGTGAGTTCAGCAGCCGGTGTCCTGGGAAAGCTCTCGTGGTCTTCGGTGCTGGTGACGGGCAGCGCTGGGAGCGCCCCGCTGCTTTTGGTTGCTTTTGTACCTGCGCTGTTGGTAAGAAGCAGCTCTGCTCGTGCTTTTGTATTGTCTTGGTGTTTGCACTCCGGAGCATGTTAGTTTTCAGGAGGCAAAATCCTGCCTTCGCAGCATTGCACTGCTGTGAAGCGCTTCCAAACGTTGTTCTCTTTTCCAGAGTTAGGCAGAGAAGTGCTCAAAAGTTGGTCCTGAGCTTGCTTTGGGGAGCTGCTTGCAACAAATAGGTAAAATATTTGCGTATGAATGATGCCTGTGTGGATAGCGTGCCTGCTAGAGAATTTAGGGCTCAGACTTGTCATTTGATCGCTTACTTAGAGCTGATTTTACCATTATTCTTCTATCCATACAAGTAGAAATATATTTTATAAATCTGTGTTTAGTTTAATTTACACATGCTTTCATGGCTGGGCCAAGTTCTTTAAGGGCATTTATTCTGCTTCATATAAATAATTGATCAGCCAAGTTAATTTACTTCTGCCTGACTTGGTCAACCTTAATTAACTGCCCTGGAATAAAGGCTGAACTTTTTGTTAGCTTAAAATCTTTCACAGATGTGACAAAGAGGGGATGTATTATGACAACGTTTTTGCTCTAGCATTGTTCCCAGGGGACAGAAATGTTGAAAGATCTTTATGTGCATATACGTATTTGTAAAAACCTCCAGATCCTAGTAGCCAAAATAAAATCATCAGCCTTGCTAGCGACTTTCTGAATGTAGCCCAGGTCAGGTCTGCAATCATATTTAAAGAAGGATTTTAAGGCCCAGGAGACCCCAGGGATAGTTTTTTTTTTAAGGTGATGAGGTTCTTAAAGAGTGCACTGGTGCTTATTCAGGAGTCTTAAAAATGTCTTGCCGGATGCCTCCATGTATGTGAGGGCACCCGAATGGATCTGGGTAGCTGTCCTGTAGTCCTTCAGGCTTGCAGTGGGTCCTTATTCTGATGGGAGCATCAGAGAGAAAATCCTCCCTCATGCTGACATTAAACAATGCTGCTTGGTCTTTAGAAACTGTACCAGCAGCAGAATTGCAGAAATCACACACTTCAGTGCCCACCTCCTGCCTGCTAATCTCCATGCTTAACCTTGCTCATCTCAATAGGCCGGTGGAGCTAAGAGCCGTGTATCTGCAGCATCTGGTCTTAGTGATGTTAAGGACTTCTAAAAAAATGGAGTGGCACAGAACGTTTTCAAAATGAGGATTCCTTCAGGTTGTATCTTTTTAGTTCAAAACACTGACTCCAGAGTCCTCAGAAAGATCCTTTTCATTCAGCCAAAGTTCACATCCGACCTGTGTTTTTTCAATTTTGACCATGCCCTTAAGAAATCAGCTGTCTCCAAGTCATCTGGAAGACAATGAGCTCTTGTCCTCCTATTGACAGTGTGCATCGTTCTGATTCCACTCCATTGAAATGTTACCCCCTTACCTTGAACATAACAGATTAAGCAAAGAGATGAGCCAAACCAGATGGTTTTGGCTTTGTAGTTGGCTGTACATCAAAACTGGAAGAGGTTTAGTGCAGGTTAAGTCCAGAATCTTGAAAAATCGATCTCTGTTGTGAGACTTTTAAACGAAGCTGATATTAAGTCACATAAGAACAGTTTGTTTAATACAAGCTCCTGGATTTCAGGATGCAATTCTACAAGGGCAGCTGTGGAAGTTTGTTGTTCATGTTGCAGCTTAGCTTTGGCCCCTTCTTAGGGGAAAAGCATCTTGTGTCACCTTTAATAATCTGAAGAGTCGTTCTGTATCCACCCCAACATGAAATAGTGTAGAATTTTTATGAAAAAAAAAAAAAAGAAAAGATACTTACAGTGATAAGAACCCATCTATTTTAAGCCGTTAAAATACATTTTCCTTTGCAGAATTGATATGAGAGTCATTCTGCTTGGTAGAACGTGCAAGGTGGACGTGCTCTTCTGCCGTTACATTTCTTGAGTCGGAATGTGGTGTCTGGTATGTCACGGAAGCTTTTGTCCAGTTAGGTATCCCTATAATAAATCATTATGCACAACAGCTTTTTCGGTACCGTTCTGCTTACCTAGGGTTGTATTAGGACCAGAATCGATGTTGGTGGTACTAGACACAAAGCTTCAGTTCAGTTGCCACAGAACATAGTCATGTTGCGTAAAGTCAGCCTTGCTTTGCTTTTTTCTTTCACAGTTTTGAATGACAGACTTCACTAATAGGCTTCTGTAAGGCCTGCTCCTCTGTGCCAAAGAGAGACAATTATCTCAGCCATCCTCAGTTTACTATCACCTCAGCTCATTTAGGTGTGCTCAAAAAGACAAATAATAATCATTCTTGCAGAAAGCTCTCGCAGGCTGATTTTCATGACATGACGCTTAATGATCAAACCAAACTGTGATTATTTATGTCAACTCACATTTGACTACAGTGAAGAAATAAACAGTTTTATCTTCTCTCCTTTGAAAATCCTGTTTTCTATTGGAGGCATTTTAGCAAAGTGGATTTGTTTTGTATTGGTGTCCTGCTGAAGTTATATTGAAGTTGACTGCCCATGAATGGGTGTTCTTAAATCAAAATTTGCTCAGAGATGTTCACTTCTGCTTTTAAAATAATCTTTGAGTGGGTAAAGCCCTGAAGGTCCAAACCATCACAGTATTGTTTCTACCGCCTGATGTTCCACTCCAGTTCTAGCTCCGTTTCCCTGCTGGTTGCACTGGTTCGGCTGGGTACACCGCGAGGGCAACCCTGCGCAGCTTCGCTGGTAGCTGCTTGGGGTGCTTGGGAATGTAAAAGGGAGCCTGGACACGTCCGCAGGAACTCGGTCACCTTTTGGTACCAAATACTGTAAATAATCCATCCTTCTCTCTGTCCTATAGGTTGGAAAAATTGTGGCAATAGCTACTGTTGTTTCTTTCCAGGAGCATTTTGCAGACCTCGAGGCAATAAATAATTTCTTGACCAGTTTGTTTGTGAACTAGTTTCTGTGTCCTGGAGATATTTTGCTCAGAAGGGCAAGCCAACAAATCGTGATCAGGCAGTGATAGATCTGCTCCTCGGTGGTGCGCATTCTTCTTGCTGCTGTCAAAGGCCTCTCCGAGCTTTGGTTGCTGCTTTCTCTTACCCTCCTCAATGAAACGTCCTTTTCACTGTTGGGGCGCGTCGGTTTTACCATCTCTTGCCGCTGTGGTGTCTGCTGGAGGCACCCGCAGCCATTTTAGGGTGCCCGTCCTCAGCTGGGTGGCCTGCCCCAGGGCCTGCTCTGCGCGGGGACGTGCCGCCTGCCCTTGGCCGCTGGGCATCACAGCAGTCCGAGAGATGAGTCTCAGGGCTTCACCTGCTGCCGCAGTCTTGCATGGTCTCCTTGCCCAGACCTTCTGCTGAGTTACATTAACGAAATGCTCCAGCTGAGGCTTGACCTCAAATTTAGATGGAAGGGAAGGAGTTTCAGCAATTTCTTGAGTCATCTCTGGTGAAAAGAGGTGCCGTCGCTGCCCAGTGTGTAATCCAGCCTTGCCTGGTGGGTGCATGGAGTGAGTGCTTACATAGACCTCACTGTGCTTGTAGGGTTTCCTCATAGTGTCAAAAATGAAAAACACACCGCGCTCAGTCTGTGTGAGAGCAGGATCATGCTAAAACCCCAAAGCATTTGCTCGTGGCATTGGGAAAGCTGTAGGTTAGTTTAGATCTCTGGAGCTCTTACAAGGGGGCTGACAGAAGCTTTGTAATGAGCCCCAAGCCCTTTTGTCTCCTTGCATAATTCCAAGATTTCACAAAACAGATTGAAAGAGGTTTCCATAGACCAGCTGAAATTTATTTAAATGTAATCGGAACATTTGAATCTGTCCTAGCACCATCCATGCGCTCGGGCGGCCGGCAGCCTGAATAGATCCCTTCATGACTGGAGCGGGGTCCCGCTAATGAGCGGCTCGCCCGCCCGGGCCGTGAATCAGCGAGGAGCGCTGACGCCGGAGCGTGGTGGTGACAAAGCCCTCATTAGTCAGCTGCTTCTCAGTTATGACATTTTGATTATCAGCCGTATGGATCATCGTTATGAATGGCTGAAGCTACCAAGTGAAAAAGCGGCCTGGTTTTTGTACGTGCTGCTGGAGCGCGTCGTGGTGACGGTGGTCACCTACGGCCGGGGCCTGCGCTGGGAGGACGAGGCCTTGCCTCCAGCCACGCTGGGCTCCCCTGGAGCCCTGGGAAAGGCTTCTCCCCAGTACTTTTCCATTAGCAGGGCATTGTGTTCCTCTCCCTTTCTGACTGACGTTTTCCCTTAAGCACTGGAAAGGATTTTTGTGCTTCCTTCTGAATCAGGGTAGTGACGGAACTGAAGCAGGTTCTTCCTGGCACGGGAAGCTGCTGAATTCCGAAGTGCACGGCCCTGCACAGAGGTGCTGGGCTCCCGTGTGGGTGGGGAGCTGGTGCTGAGCGGGCACTGGGCTCTGAGCACACAGCGCGGCTCTCCCCGGGCAGGGAACGGAGGGAGGGGTGGGCTGGCAGAAGCAGATCCGATTAATTGCGTGTAAATCTTGTAACTCGGGGCATAGCAGGTGGAAATACCTATAAACCAACTCATCAACACATCTCAAAAGTAGTGGCCTGCAGCTGGAAAGTGGCATATGTGCTTTGCTGGGGGTCTTGTGCTGCCAGGTCATTCACAAAAATCCCAAGAGGTCTTGGGGAAGCAATTGGGCAATCATCTCCTCGTTGTGGGGTCTGCGACCTGCTGCCACAACTGGTGAGCACAGCATTGTAGAGATCCACAGACAGATGTCCACCAAGAGTTCAGAGCAACCCGCTGGCTGGCTGTGCAGAGCTGTGACGGCCGCGATGATGTTTAGCCCAGTACACAGCTTGCTGCAGATAACTCGGGAGTCCGTTCACTGTAATACCACAGTGCCTCCAAAGTCAGGCCAAATCCAATAAATTTGCCAAAAAGACGAGTTCTGTGAGCCACTGAAGCAGTTTGCTCCAAGCGAAAACTTAGGGTGTCCAGCACATCCCAGGTTCAGCCTAAATTGATTCATGGCAATAAAAGGAACCGATTCAGCAGTATCGCAGCGGGGATGGAAACCGAAATGCTGAATGCTCTGCTTCCCCTACCTGTCCCTACGTACTGTATATGAAGTTTTCGATGTTGTCCATCGCATGTTGCAAAGGATGACTCATCGGTTTCAAAGGAAAGCATCCAGATGTAACTAGAGAAATTTAATTATGGATTCTGTGTGTTCATTTGAAAATATTTTTTTTTCTCTAAGGGAAAAAAGATGTTGAGCAAATAATACTATATTTAGAACAGAACGTACTTACTAAAATTATAGCTGTACCAACAGATAAATAAACATAAACTAGTAGCATGAACCATTAATGAAAGATAAATCGTATGAAGGGAAATGACAAATGTTTACAGTTTTGGCAGGATTTAAAACAGGGCATGTCTCCTTATATACAGCAACTGTTTTAACAGCTGCTTTTTTTTTTCCCCTCCCCTAAATTATTTCAGGTTTTTGAGTCATGATGCAAGAATCTGGGACTGAGACAAAAAGTAACGGTTCAGCCATTCAGAATGGAGCGAGCGGTGGCAACCATTTACTAGAGTGCAGCCTACGGGAAGTGAGATCAAACGGCGAGACACCTTCAGTTGAAATTGGGGCTGCAGATTTAACACATCTTCAGCAACAGCAGGTACTGTAAGACATATTACAATTTTCCTACTTACAGAAAAAGCATGAAGCGTTTAACCCCCCCACCCCCAAACCCTTCACGTTTGCCAGTCAGAGGATGCTTTCAGGACCTGCCTACAACATTCTGTGCATTTTTTGTCTGTGGAGGATTGCGATCGCAATGTAAAGAGAAACGTTAGACTTTTTTTCCGGAGCTCTTTTTAAACCGTTCCCTGGCAATACCCAAAGATCAGGGCCCGAGTGTGTTGAGTCTGGTGGCAGCGATTGGGTGAACCGCTGTATACAAATAACTGGTTTCCAAAATATGTCACTGGGTGGAAAATACACTAATGCTACGTTTTGTTTTTGCAACAATTTTTAATATAACCTAGCAACCTCTATCAACAGAATGTTTTCTATTAGCGAGAAATGCTGTGGAGGTATCTGCTGTGGCAAAACTTTGGAGTAAATAAATAAATAAAGCGCGCGTCAGTGCTCTCTTCAATTCAGAAGAATCGCAACCAAACTGTGCCTTAGCCTTTTCCCTTTGTATTTTAATTAGTGTATTTTCTGGGAAGTGACTACGTTCACCAGTGTGAATTATCCGTATAATACGTTTTGTCTTTTTTCTTTGCTTTGATAAAATTTTGCAACTCTCTCAGGAAATTTTACACTGGAGTGCTGGGCATGTATCATTAACGTGTTTGGGAACAAAGGCTGCAGTTGAGCCGTCGTGAATACACTTAGGCCTACCCCTCACTTCTCTAATGCAATAAGCATTCTTCAAACCTTTTAAATAAGCGATTGGCAGCTGGTTAAGACTCCCCTAAGTGTACAGTGATCTTTTTAGCAGGTTGTTGTGGAAAAGAAAAACCTACGCTCAAAAACAAAGCAAAGTGCAGGCTTGTGGAGGAGCAAGGGGCACCGGTTGCCAACCTAAGACAGAAAGCTGCCGTAATTAAACAACTCAGAAAAATGGATGATACTAAACGCATAGATTTGGGTTGTTTCAGTCATTTTCATCCTACAGGTTTTTACTTGAAGTGAGAATACCATCAGTGAGAAAATCACAGCCATGCTGAATTCATTACTGCAGTAGTCACACAAAACCACGGATAAAATTTCAATAACTGCAGGCCACAGTTGAGTAAACAGTTGCACTGAAACTTAATTCCTGTTGACTTTTCCCTCATTCTTCGCCAGGGGCACATTCTGATTCGTAGTGCAAAGACAACAGGGGTTACAGCTTTGATTAATATAGGACAGTAGAAGAGGATTGGAACAGTAAAATATGTTCAACACAAAGGTCTCTCCTTAAAAAGGCTTCATATCAAAACGAGTTAATTACACTGCCTTTTCCATAGGAGCACTGTGGAATTTTCCAGGGCTGCTGCCTGCCCGCTCTGAGCAGAGAGGAGCTGAGGGAGCACACGGGCACACTGTGGGGCACGGCCCAGCAGCAGCGCGCAGCCCTCCGCTGTGTCCCTCCTGCTCCCAGCTGCTTCTCCGTAGCCATCCAGAGGGCTCTTGCTGCCTTCCATCGTGTTGTAATCTCGCATGTAATGTGTTGTGGCATTCAACAGCCGCCCGTTTGGTTAAAGAGGGGCACAGCTTCCTTCCCAAAAGGGTCCTCAGCCCTCCCCTGGTGCCCAGCTTGGCTGGGGCAGGGCTGCCTGCGGGGAGCTCTGCATGCCTCCGCGTTTCGCCCCTAGTTTATTTCTCCTCTGCCAGCACAACAAACGTGTTTGCTTTGCTCCCTTTCCTCCAAGTGCTTAAAGGACCTTTATGTTCTGCGTCTGAATTCTGCTCTTAATTGGTTTTGATGACTAACTTTTCCATGGAGTTGTCTTTTAAAGAGCAAGTTGATTGCAAAGTTTGAAACACTTATTGAAAAAAAAAGATAACAACAAAAGGGTAACCAGAGCCAGCATAAAAATATCAATCTTTGTGTTGGGAAAATATTTTTAAATTCTGAAAAGAAGAAAAACCCGTTGTTTTCAGACAGCTAATGCAAGCATTTACAGATACACATACAACGTGGAGCATAATGTTTAGATGTTTCTCCATATACAACATATGCTCTCAGGTCACTTAACAGAATGCGTTCCACAGAACGCTTCTTCAATACAAATGAATGAGTTCTGAATTAAACAGCTATTTCTTAAGAGCATTTCATTCAAATCTTTTCTTTTTGCCACCTGGCACTTGTTTTGTCTGAAAAAAAAAATCGGCGGCGGGTAGTTTGAGCTCGGCTGTTGAGGGTAGCGATGTATTGCGGGGCTGAGCGGGGCTGCGCAGTGGAACGTGGCCTCGCGGTGGCTCGTCTAAAGCATCTGTGCTGAGTTTTGGTTTGCATTTTTTGGTAAATCTATGAATTTATGAGAACTAATAGCTTTGTTGCTTTGAGAAAGGAAAACAAATGCTTCACATTTTTAAGGTTAAGTTTTAATGGGTTTACAAACATGTAAATATTTTAGCATGGAAAACCGTGGAGCACCGCAGATGTTCCTGTGTTGGGAGGAGTAGCCCATGGTGAGAACTCTTGTTCTAAGCACAGGGAGGACTCATGCAGGTTTTACTTCCGTGTCATCTCAGGGTGAGTCTGCCATGCAAGAAGACAGAGGGATGCTAAATGATTTTAGTAACCTACTAAAATGTACCGTTAAGTTAGGAGTAGCAAATGTGGAGACCAGTTCTAGATGTAACGACACAGCTCAAATGGATGTTCCTGTTTGTAATCATGAAGACACTTTTCAAAGAGAGCAAAAGCAATACAAGGGGCTTCTCAGGGACAGGGTGTCTGTGGTGGAGGTGAATAAACGTGGAGATAGGTGTAGGAGAAATCACTCCCAGAACCAGTGTAAAAGGGAAGAACTTTCCTGTGGTATTTTGGCACCTCCTGAGGGTTGGCACCTTGCAGGAGTGAATGGGTCACGTCCGAATTTGGTGGAGTGGGCAGGGTTTTGGGGACCTGCTTGGAAAACCTGGAGTTGTCATGAAGGTTACCGGGGCCATCAGGCTTCCTATAGAGGGACCAGAAACGGGCATTTGGCATGGGGTCAGGCAGCAGGGCTCTGCAGCTTGCTTCCAAGGTGCCAGGACCAGGGGACAAGGCTGAAAACGTGGGAACAGGGCTCCAGGCAGCATCAGATGGCTCTTGGGCACCGTGGAAAACCTCTGGGAGGTGCCGAGTGGGTGTCAGAGTCAGCCACAAGCCACGAGGCAGGCTGAGCGAGGGAACTAGGACAGAAAGCCTGTAATGAGGGGGTGACGTGCTACCGGGGAGTGATAAACACAGGCTCATGGGGATGAGCTGCCTTTTAACATACATGATCACAGCATTAGTTGCCTCAGTGGTTTCTGATGTCTGCTCAAATAGAAGGCTTGATACCTCGGTTCTAGTCAGTTCTTTTTTTTTTTAATTTATAAAATGTTATTTATTACGATTTATTTTTATCCTTGGGACTGTTCATTAAAGTGTTCTTCACGTTGTTAGAGAAATAAGAATGCGAATTGAACCAAGGGGATGATTATCAAGTTGAATTCTGATGTACAGCCACAAGACAGCAAATGCTGCGTTGCTCGGTGGCAGAATTGCAAACCTCCCCGCATCAATAGCAAGATCCACTTTGATACCCTACCTTCAAGTACTGCCCCGCGAGGATATAGCTCGGCATCTTTTGTCTAATCCAGAATGCTTTTGAACTTTTAGGAGGTACGACTTTAATAGTAATTTGTTGACAGATTAGCTACAGAGATTGCAAAGAGTTTATTTTGCAGAACTGGCAGGCTCGTATCAGTGTTCTCTCAAGGAAAAAAACACACATTGCTGTTTTGCAATTGCTTGCATTTATTGACAACCTGCGCTGAGCAGGCAGAATTGGAATGTTTGTATAATGTAAACCTATAGCTTGTCTGATGAAGTGTAGTGTACTCTTAGGTGGTGCATAGATGGCTTGATAAAGAGGGTTACAAGGTGACGGTGTTTATGACAAACGAATAGCAATAGAAATGCAACTGGTGCAAGAAGGAAGTTTATACAAAGAACTGTAGGGAAGTTTCTTTTCTTCACTCTTGTCTTTGAGCTGAACTATACTGTAATTACGAAGTGTCGTTCTGAACTTCCAAAGAGCTTAGACAAACACCGGTTTGCTCTGTGTCCACAAAGTAAGGAAAGTTTTTTTCCTTGAAAAAAAAAAAGGTGGCATTACATACAAGTTTTAGTGCATCCTGCTTTGTATTTTCTACACTTTTAGTCATTGAATGCATACAAATGAAAAATGCAGTGTTGTTCCCGTACAGGAGACAAAAAGAGCATTTCATAGACATCACAAATCCTAGGTTCTGGTATCTGTACCCAAGTCAACAATTTCCTCACAATTAGTCTCACCGACTGTAGCTGCAGTGTTTGTGGTATCCATGTGAAGATGTCACAGTTTGGCCCTTTTTAGCAGTAGATGTTTTGAGAAATGTTGAGCTGTGAAGTGTTAGATTGAAGAAAGCAAACTCTAGGGGGAATACGTGGTTTCTTCAGATTTTGTTCATGTCCAAGGAGGAGGAGAAAGTACGAGAAATGGAGGGTTTGGCGTATTGTTGAGAGGCTGCTTTAATTGGGTAGATCAAAAAGAAGATCAGACTGGGAAGAAATCGGAATGTATCACAGTATAAATTGAAGTAATGCTATGATATTATTTTAAATAAGTCGCCGAGCTTCATCTTATTTCAAAAAACCCGTGGGGAAGGGTTACAAGCTGCATCAGGAGTTTTATGGTCCCATTGATCACGATGTGGACTTATCTCTTCAGAACAAAACTGCTAAACCAGATCCTAGATAAAGTCTTTGTTTCATATTGACATAACTGGGTTAGACCAAATTTGTTTGTTAGACTTTAAGGGAGTGTCCATGTTGAGTCATTTCGTCCAAAGAGACATAAAGCCTAATTATTAAACTGCTGTTGCTATCGAAGGAGCCACTTGGGAGGGTAGTCTAAACTACATCCAGGTTACTGGGAACGTGTCTGACTTTGTATTGTAGTACCCTGATTATCGATGATCACAGCGTCGTGAAAAGACGGCTGCGTTTGTAGGGCTTGTGCATCAGAGAATGTGAAAAGCAACTTTATGCTCCTGGGAACTTGGTGTTTTTATCGTTCAGACTTTTCCCTCAAGTTCTCCGATCTCCCAACATTGAACAGAAGGTGACATGATGTCTTTTTAGTCATTCAAATCTAATAACTTTTAATCTGAAGGTTAAGTAGTGAGATATAAACTAAGAGATGATAATATCAATTTTATGTTCACTGAAGGGCACAATATACCTCTTTCTAGTAGAGGGAAAATTGTGCGTAAAATGTCTTTTGCTTTTCAATGGAAAAGCTGTGGCTCTGAGAGCTTAGGAATGAAGCAGCGCTGGAAAAATTAAATAAGTTTTAACGTAGGCTGGCTACCTTGCCTGGATTTTAGAATCAATGATTTTTTTCCTTAATAATTCAATTTTTAGATCTCTTGTCAATGAACCATGCTGAGAACATTCATGCGGCATTCTCTATGCTCACTATTACTAATGCCTTTGTTACAACTACTTATTGACATCAACAAGCCTTGAATCTTCTCTAAGTGCTGAAGGGTAAGGGGAAACTACCACTTTGTTGCACTTGCTGAGATATTTTTTTCCCTTGGTTTTGTTTTATTTTGCTTCTAAGGTCTTTGATAAATAAGTGCATAAATCTGAGTCCTCAGAGCACCTTGACATTGGCACCCAGGGCTCTGCAGTCGTGTGTGCGTGTACAAGCATGTACCTGCAGAAGCCGGGCCATTAGACTGTAACCACCTGGGTTATGTGCACATCCAAATCTTGAGACTGGGGGTGTCTATTTCTGTATTTATTTTTAATTTTTTATACAGTAGTTGCTTTTACTGGTAACTTAAAGTCATGTAGTAATTGCTTGGGTTTCTGCGGGCTCTTTGAAGAGCTGTAACTTCTGAAATATGTTTGCTGGTTTGTTTTTTAACCTTGCATCTCATGCAAAAAATCAGCAATGGTATGTTTGTTCCCAGCTGTTTTCGTAGGTGTGCTCTCTACCCCTCTATTTGCTTATGCTTACTCATAAGCAAAAAAGTTACACATTCAGGAGTTCTGTTTAGGGAAACTGCACAAAGGAATGCTTCAAAGCTTTTAACCGGCACATGTGTCTGCTGAGAAAGACGTTCAGTAGGCACCAGATACAAATTAAAAGTCTATTTCTAATGATGGATGTTATTTAAATTATTGGAGGCTGTTCCTCCTCCATTGATCTTCAGGCTTAGCGGTTATCTAACAAACAGTGCAACCAACCCTGTGGGCCAGCAAGCTTAAACGGCAGCGTGCCTCTTAAGGTGTCAAGAAGACTTCAATTCGCACAAAACTTCCCTGTTGGGGCCGTGATGTCGCAAGATGCTAAAGCATGTGCCTGAATGCGGGCACATCAGTCGCCGTGCTGAGGTCACCGGTACGGCTCATGCCTGTAAACCCGGGAACGTGCCCAAGTACCTTCCTGAATTAAGGTCTGAGTAATTGCCCGCTAACAAGAGGTTGCATGCATTGCTGGTATTTTAAAAGCAATTCAGCTTCATTTGGGAACATGAGTCGCATGTAGGGGGATTGCTTGGCAGTGCCTTACGAGCTGGTTTTCACTACTGGGGCTGTTGATTTCGGCGGAGCTTTGTCTGACTCGAATAGATATAAATGCGAGCAGGACGAAACGCCGCGGTTTCCTCTGTTATGTTCTTTATCCTGTGGAGCTTCATTGGGTATCACAGCAAGTGAAAAGAATATCAGCAGTGGTGTTGTAATTTATAACAGTAATGCTGTAAATAAAGATGGGGATTCAAAGGAAAATGCAAAACTCGTGAATACTCTTCGTGAGTTTATTTAACTGCATAGCACCCCATTAATTAAAAAAAATTAGCAGAAGGTAATTTTTGGATGCTTCGTGTAAACAGCGACATTCTATAACGACAGTTTTGCCGGATGAGTGTTGCTTGTTTTGTTGCTACGTTCTGCATTTGTTAGCCAGGCTCGCTGCATTTTCAAAACACAAAATGTATTTGCAACCTGTTTTAAATAGTGCAAATATACCTTTTTTTTCCCCTATAAAAGCCATGTATTGTATCTGTAGAGCGTCTGTAAAGTCAGTGTCATGTGTCAGACATTTCTGAAGCCTGGGGCCAGTGCCAGCTTTATTACAAGTTGGGGTTTTCAATTTATTTTTAATCATATTTCTTCTTTTTCTTTTAAGATTTTTTTTTCCTGGGCTCCTGAAGGTAAGGGCTTGTAAAGAGAGGGCTGGGGAGAGTTGGGCTATTTAATCCATCTGGCAACGTGTTGCAAAATTCATCAGCGCAATCCTCCTTTCGCCCCCAGCCCTCGGCAGAGGTGCATGCTCTCGGGCACACGGAGGAGAGTGATGCAAGACGTGGGTATCATTTCTTGTGTTCTCAGTGCTGACATGATCCTGGTTCTCAGTTAATGGCCGTAAGGATCGAGGGCTGGGATTGTTACAGATGGGAACATCGCTGGACATACGGGTGCTCGGAAGGCGCTTGCATGCTTGGAGACGGGATGGTTTGGCTTGATACAGAATTGTATTTCCCGTTCTGGGTAGCCCCTTTTGATCAAGCTTCAAGGCTGAACTAATTCTTATAGGCTTGTTTTGGGCCTTCTTACTTATTAGAGGAAATAAGCATGCTTTCCAAAGGATTTTGTTCTTTTCTAGCAAGAGACATCATTATTGAGGGGCACGACACAAATGTTTCAAATTTGGAGATGCAGAGCAAGGTCACAGTTTGCCTCCAGAATCTGAAGTAATCAGGATTTTATTTCAGATAAAACCTCTGGGGCTGATACTTAAAAAACACAACTTTTAACTGGCATTACGCAATTTGCTATGGGTTGCTTAGCCAAATATTTGTGTATGGGGCTTTTTTTCTTTTTCCTTTTTTTTTTTTTTTAAAGACTTGCCAAAGTTCAGGTGGGATTTCAGGCTTTAACAAACTCTACCTGGAAATTAAATGCAGGGGAAGGAAGGGCAAAAAAATCTTGCCTGCTTGAATTAAAGTGATCACAAGCTAAAGGAATGTGGTAGTTGTTAATGTGGTCGGCTGAAGTTTTCCTTAAAATTTCCTTGTCGTTATCACTGTTAGCAAAAAAACATGCCAAGAAAGAGCTAGCATAATGCATTAGGAGCACTGACTGTCTGACACTCCTGCTTTTTACTCCTTATTCTAATAATTCTAATTCTAATACATGCTGAAAAGCTGGCAGGCTCTGAAGGCAGACGGTGGATCTTCCCTGGTACCCCGTGCCATCCCTAACCAGCAGCAGCCCCACGCCTCTGGGGTTTGGCTGCTCTCTCAGGTACGAAGCCATAGGGCACTTGTGTTTTTAAACCATCATCGTTTCATAGTTTTGTTTCCACATAATTAAGTGATTCATTGGAGGAGAAAGGTCAGACAGACACGGGGAGGGATAAATGGGCCTGGGTAGGGAGCAGTGGGATCCAGCGGCCTGCAGGAACAGCGAGAAGTAAAATGGGATGGAGTCCTTGTGCGTGGGACAGCTCCTGCGGTCTCAGCAGTCCCCAAGAGACTTTTTCTGGTGGCTGCTCAAAGGGTATGTTTGATACCAATTTGATCTATCCTAGGAAAAGCTCTGGCTGGGGGAGAGTGGCTGTCGTATCTGATGGCTTTGCTGTACTGTGTTAGGTACCCGCTCTGGTACTGTGCCAGTCCTCCTCTTAGAGCTCAGAGAAAGACACGTGTGTGTGGAAGCAACTGCTGGAGACTTTGTTGGAAAGCCTACAACGTTTCTGACGAAGAGGCCAGGTGAGGCCCTGCTCTCCCTGTCGTTCCTGCTGGTACCCTCGCAGGCCCTGCAGGTGCGGTGTTCTACTTCGTAGGTTTCGTACTGCGGTGCATAAAACATCCCGCTGGCAACGTGTGGCACTGTGTGTGTGTGCGCAGAGCAGGTCGGCGTGGGGAAGGCAGTGGCTCTGCCTTGCATCCTGCGTGGCAGCTCGCCTTTGGAGGCCAGGACAGGTAATCGCGGGGCACTCTGTGGCCAGAGGAAAGCAAAGCAGGCGGCGTGCTGGCCGGCAGAGCTGGCCGTGGCACGGGGCTGCGGCTCAGGTGCTTTCTGTGCAGTCCCGGGGAGCATTAGTTGCAGCTCAGCCTCCCTAACCCTGCCTTCTCCTGTCTGCCTATCCAGAATTACTCTCTCTGAGTAGGTGTGCTGGTTCCTTCCCAGCCGTCATTCCAGACTTGTTACTTGGGTAGCAGAAGCTCAGGGAAAACGCTCTGCTTCCCCTAGCTTTAATGCTATATTACAGATCCTAAAGAAAAAAACCTCCAAGCCAGTAAACAACGAAAAGCAGACTTATCCTTTATGGTGTTCCTGAAACAAATGTAGGGTTGTAACAGTACAGCAGGTTTTATGAAATCCAGGCGTGAATCCATATCGAAGAACTAACCCACTGCTTCCTTTCAGCTTCTTGTCTTTTTAATTAGCGCTGGCAATGGGATTGTTAGCTTTTAAGGTATGGTAAATACGAGCCTATTAATATTATTGAACGCAACACTCAGCAAGGTGCAGGCAATGGTGGCGACTGTAGGTATTTTATAGAGAAGCTAAAAGCACGCCGCTTTCTCTTTGACAAATCTTCCTTCATGGCACACAGAGGTGGCACCACGATGGCTCATCAGGGAGCAGCCACCCTGGATGGGTGGCACAGGACCCCCTGTGCACCAGCCCAGCCTGACATGGCAGGCCTGAGCCCCTCTGCCCAGCATGGCAAGGTTTGGGAAGTTCATATAGTTCTTTCTTTGCCTTGAGAAATGATTCACCAATTCCTCCAATTAATGAGGAGGCTTTTTGAAGTGTTTTACACTTGGTTCCAGCCTTTTAACTTGGGCAAGGACTGGATTATAGGGGTTTAGCAGCGATTAGCTCTGTTTACAGTATTTTCTTTGCTCTGAAAGGTACGGTGTTTGCTTTGCAGAGGGGTTTTATTTTTCAGAGTTCCCGTTGACCACCTGCTTTTTTTTCCTAATTGATTACAAGGACAATTGCTCGGCATAATAAATAAAAGATACGGTCTACCAAGGCTGTGTCATAAGGCCTGCATGTCAAAGATTCATAAACTGCGAGCAAAAATATGTGCCTTTCCCTGGGGGCAGGGAAGTGTGTGCCGTGTTCACGTCTGGGGATCCTTCTAAGGGCACGGAGAGCCCACGGGAGGAACTTTTCCAGCAGTGCAGCAGCAACATCTCAAATCAGGGCAGGGTCATCTGTCAGGATGCTTCTTCCCAATGCCTGACCAAGTGCTTGTCCTGCAGGTAAACCCTCTTACGTCCTGCGGAGCCTGTAACAGGCCTGTGAGCAGATCGTCTCCTTTCTCTTTACAGCAGCCTTTTTCATACCCCAGCATATGAATGCTGTTTCCATGTTTGTGCCCTTCATCTCCTCAGAACTTAAGCAGTCCTTGCTCTGACTGTGTAACCTGTATTCTCCAGACCTGTGATCGTTCTGGTCACTGTCCTCTGGACTCTGCAGGCAGTCTGTGTTCCTCTTGGCTTGTGGTGCTCAAATGACACGACCCTCCAGCTGACGGCTTGCTGCAACAAGTGGAGACAACGAATTTCCTGGTGTCTGACTTGCAGGCGATGCTCCTGTTTATGCATCTGACTGTGGTGCATGCTATTTTTGCAACAGCATGACCCCGTTGACTCATGTTCAACTTGTGATCCACTGTCATCCCTAGACCTTTTTTTTTCCTGAAGAAGTGCTGTGCAATTAGCTGTTTTCCTTGCTGCATTTGCAAAGTTTGGGTATTCCAGCTGAATTGCAGCACTGTAGATTTATCTTTAATAAATGCCATCCCATTTTTTTTTACCGACGGTTGCTCCACTTTCTCCGCTTTGTCCTATATCAGCTTTGCAATCAGCCCCAATGTAGCATCACCCACAGATTTTCTAAGTTCTCTGTTCCTTCATCTGCGTGTTTCATAAAGGATCGACTTCTTCAACAGTCCTCTGAGATACTATCAGAAGTCTTTACAGTCAAAATATAGGACTTTGCTGTTTTTCCTCTGTTCAAGGACCTACTGATGCAAATATCTTCTCCCCTTGCTTTTAAAGGATTGCTTGCATCTTGTACTGACCTGTTGTCTGCACTTGACATTCAAAACAGCCTAGTTATTCAAAACAACCTGGCTCTCCTTCAGTGAGCAGGACAGGGCACCGAGAAGAGCAGCCAGCCAGCACCGTGCTTGTTCCAGGCTTTTTGCAACCATGGCACCAATTAACTACGCTAATGAAAACTGAGATTGTAGGAATTTTATTAAGTCTGCAGCCCACCCCAGCCAAACTTCAAGCAGTTGCAGGTAAGAAGTGTTTGCAGGGACTCACAAAAAGTGGAAGATTCCAAATCTCAGTTACCGGCTTCTCCCAGGGGCAGCTCAAACTGGATTTGGGTAAAAGGAGTGCAGCAGGAGGGATGTGCCTGGAGAGGCAGCCCCGTAACCCACCCGTTTCTTCTACATGTGTGTCTATCTCATTTCATCTATTGGTTCTTGCAGAAGCACAATCTTAGCCCAAGGAAGTCTCTGTTCTGTTGTGTTCAGGCCAGAATCTGGTCTCGGCTGTCTGTCTTTACCACACATCATGTCCCTCCATCTTCCCCGTCTTGTATCAGATTGTCCTTGGAGCAGAAGATGAGCAAATGAGTGTGTCTTCCCGTTTAATTGCATATGTCAATGATAAATCTTCTGAGAAGACTCGAGCCACATGTTTCTGGGTTAGGCTGCCTCTCCGTCTGTATCCTGATCCCTGTCCTTCATCAGTCGCTAAAATCTGAAGGACAGAGCAGGAGGAGTAAAGGTGTGCGTGTGCGTAAAAACCCGTGTCGTGTTCAGTGCACAGAGGCCACGCAGAGCCCCCCAGTAACAACTGCCGTAACCCTGCCTCTGTCATTTGGAGGCCACTGCTCCTGCCTTTGCCAAGTCTCTGTCGTCCACAAGACAAGACATCTGCAGTGCATTTGTTTAAAGCAGGGAGATGACAGGCGCTGAAACAGATGTTGGAAAACAGCAGCGCAAGGCCTGCGCTAAGCGAGGAGCCCGTCGGGTCTGAGCTGTTTGATGCTGATGGCAGCGTGAGCCGACTGCTCCTCCAGAGCGGGCTGAGCCCGGAGATCCCTCTGGTAAGAGACGTGCTTTGCCAACACACGGGGCTCCCTTTGTCACCGTGCCTTTTCAGGTGTGCCTAGGGAAAGCACAGGGAGCGGGAGCATTGTTCAGCCCCCCGCAGATGAGGAACGCTTTTGCTTCTCCAGGCTGAATCGATTCCCAGTTAAGGCCTGAACCATTGGAAAGCATCAAGAGCGTGGCTCGGCATCCAACAGCCAGTATCACTCATGAGTTTGAATGAAAAGCCCGTGTGCAGGCTGTATCAAAGCTGCGGAGAGCTTTATCGTGATCAACATAAACCAATATTCCACCTGAAACCTCTGCGCCATGTTGCCATGTAAAAGCAGCTAATGGCTAGTGATCCTTGGGATATGAAGCAGTTCAGGTTTATCACAAGCTGACAAAGGGTGCTTTGACAGCAAAGAATCCCTCTGGTACCTGCTCTTGTGTTTCCTAAGACCAGCTTTTCACCTTCTCTGATCTCGTCTTTGGGAGCTGATCTCCTCGCGCTGGGAAGATGCAGCTGGTGTTAAATGAGCTCGTGGAGCTGGGGCTGTTTACCTGTTAGTGATCTTGGGCAGGAGGGAAACTTGCTGAATAAGGGAGCCCAACTGATGCTCAGTTCGTTCAGTCTCTTTGACAGGAGGTGGATGGAAAACCGGCCCCTACCCGAGGAAAAAATACTCATGTGTGGCAGGCAGGGCCTGACCTCCAGGAGCGACAGGCGCCCCGCGTGTGGGATCCCGGTGGCTAAACAAAGCCACAGCAGCTTTTCAGGAAATCTCTGGCATGCTATCCTGTAACGTGACACTGCTTTTTTTAGTGACACAGCAGCTAGCCGTTGAAGGATTGATCATCTTTCTTGGAGAGGAATGCCAGTTTGTTCCTCTCCAGCCCCTTGAAATCCTATTGAGGATCAGCAGAAGAAGGGCCGACCACTGGCTCGCGGTGCTGGCGAGGTCCTTTAAGGCCAGAGACACAGAGGGCAAAGCAACCTCCAGGACTGTGCTGGAGGAAATACCCAAGTGTGTTGCGGATACACGACAGAATCCTTTGTGTAGACGTTTCTTTAGATTTATGCTCCAAGCATCTCGTTCGGTCCTTGCAGTATTTCTAACAGCAATACAGGCCGTGCAGCTGGTCGAGGTGGTTGCATCGCAGCCGTGTCTCGTTGCTGTGCCTCCAGAAGCCTCCAAGGATCTCGAATGCCGAGGCCACAAGTGCTGCCCCTTCCTCCAGGGTGAAGGTGCGGTCAGGCCCCACACTTGGTGCTTTTCCAGAACAGGAGGGGCTCCTGTGCCCTGGTGCACCCCAGGTTTGCGGTGCTAGAGGGATCAGCAGCACGCCCCTCACACTCACATGGCACTGCTGATCCTTGTCTGGCATCCAGGGACCACGCTATCCACCGCTGCCTTACCTCAGAGGAAGGAGGACAGCGTTCTCCAGGCTATCTGAGCTGCTGGCAGATGAGCTGTCTGCTAATGAAAGATTGTTCGGCACAATCACATTTTCATCTTATCCTGGTAGAAGGAAGGGAGGGATATATGCCTCTTCTAGTCTGTTTTTCTCCATCTGATTTTTCCTTTGTGATGTTACAGAGACAGGCAGTAGGCAACAACCTTGAAAATCATTACTGCCTTGCCCCGGTCATTACAGGGACTTGAACCATTTACCTGAAGCCTTTCGTGAACGGACTGGCTCCCATATGTTAGGGTGAAAATCACCGGACTGTGCCGAACCTCCTTATATCACTACTGCTTATCCAAGAGGATGAAAGGAGGAATGATGCAGGACACCTGGAGGGATGAAGGGAAGGAGAGCTCCTCTGCGCCTGCCCCGCAGATTCCTTACCTGAGCAGGTCTTACTGCGCTGCAGATGGACTGCAAAGTTTGCTGCGCAGCCAGAGGAGCCGGCAGGCTGCTCTTCTGCCCCCCCGGAGCTGTGCCACCTGCAGAGGCCAGGAGCTGGGTGGACAAATGCTGTTCTGAGGATGGCCCAGCTGATAGCATCGTTACACAGCTGGCACGCAGGGCGCTGCGTGGCGTGTCCACTCCCTCCCCAGATGGGCTCCAGGTCTCCGAAACCCCACAGATGTCGTGCAAGTTAGCGTCTGCCTAGATTTTGAGCTGAACGTGGGAGTGGAGGGAAGTAGGGTATGTAAGGATGGATTTGCTCCTCAGAAATGGATAAACAGTGAGGAAACTATTAGGTGTAAAAGACCTGTTCTTATTATTTAGCAGTGCATTGTTCCCAGCTCTGTGCTTACTGTTCTGAAGCTGGCTTTTGGTGCCTCTCAGGTCATCCCGCAGTGCTAGCCTTGGCCTCAGCCTTGTTTTGCTTTCCCAGGCTTGGATTTCCCCCGTGCTGTTTTTCCCCACGCTGTGCAGAGACACGCTGGGGGAGTTGGTGGGACCTCAATTCTCCATGCCCGAGCCCGGTGGTGGCCCAGGGAAGGCAGAGGGAAGATTTAGGGGTTTTACCACGGTAACTGAAAGCACAGACTGCCTTGGCTCACGTGTTCCTTTAGATGAAGCAACGGGAGAAACCTCCCTGAGTCAGGAACGCAGCACGCTCACGGGGAGGAGTTTTGTGCCCAGGTCCGAGCAGATCGAGTTGAAAGAGGTCAGCGCTGTGCCTCCTGTGAGAGGTGTTTGTTCCGGGCCTTAAAACGAGAGATGCGGTGAGATCATTACACTGGGAAATATTAATAAATAATTGATCAATAGTAGAAAAGGACTCTTCCTGTAAATAAACTTCAGTGTAATTAATAGCTCAGTCTTTGCAGTGGCGTGCACGCAAACGAAGCCAGGGATGCAATTAATGTGTCGGGAGCCTGAAGGACGTCCGCAGATAAGGGTTAAACAGCCTACTGAAGCTGAACTTGTGAACCTGGTGCAACTGCTAGACTTGTTTGTTTCAATAAAACTTTTGTCTCTGCTGTGTACATATTTTACAGCATGTGTCTCTCATTCTGCAGGAAACACTTAAAGGCAGGTTTTTAATATAATGTTGGTAGCAAAGTATGAAGGACAGAGGAGGTAACAGAGAAGGCAAGTTGCTAATGCAAAAGCAGTGTACTGAAAGTCACTTTTATTTCTTATTTATAATCTACATGCACACTCTGGATAATAGATGACAACGCTCATTCAGTACTTTAACTTCAAAGCAGAGAGAAGGCATGGATGACAGAGCTGGGAGCTGGAACACAAAGGTACTAACAACAAGAGGAAAAATGCCTGTTTACTGGATTGCATTTGTTAGCACGCTGTCTTCAGATATTGTTCCCCCAGGAATAGTGAGAATATGTGCTGCACGAACAATGATTTAACATCTGAAAATGGTACTTAAAGAGTTTTCTGTCTGGTAGTAATGTGATGAAGGCTTCTGAATGGAACCTGGGGACTTCATTTCTTCTATTTATCTATATGTCTCTCTGGTTTTAGTCAGCGGTAATTGCATATTTAACCCCTTAAATAGGTTTAACCCTCTCAGCACCAACTTTTTTTTTTTTGATCTCATGTCTGCTTTTGTTACACTACAGCTGTGCCGCCTGCATTCCTTGCCAAAAAAATCAGAAAGACAAAAGGGTTTTTGGAGAAGTTGTGGCCAGGGAAGTGCATCGAGAATAATACCAGGCTCCACCTCTGTTGCTCCCTTTTCCTCTTCTTCCTTTTTTAAGGAAAGCAGTAGATAATAGCAACCAAGGAAAGAGTTTTAATGGGATTCAGTACAGCTGGGAGCCTTATAGCAGAGAATGAGAGCAAGAAAGAGAGCTGTAATGAGGGGGGAAGTAGCAGCTAGGGCAGTAAATCAACAGTATAAATTTGCTGCTTACTTCAGCACTCTACTTCTTTGCATCTTTCTCAATTAGCACTTGTTCTGGGGGGCTTGCTTAATAGCTTATGTGAAACAAATATTAACATAAATTGTTTAATTATATCAAAATCTTGAATTCCTCCAAGACGAAAAATTGTTTTTAGCTATGAGTACATCTGCAATAAAACACTATCTAGTTAAAGTAAACGAGCTCTAAGGAAAGCCATAAGATTGTAGCCGAGCTACTTTTACAGTTTATTTTCATGGTATTTAAATTATGATACCAGTGGGTATTTTTAATTAGTGCCTCTTTAAAGTGTGCACTTGTCTACATAAGCCATTTTGGCAAATTTGACTCATTCATACAGTGGTTGCTGTAAAAGAGGCCAGCACAGCCTGCAGGAATTGGAATTAAAAGTTTCTGCAAGCTGTTGTCGACATGACCACATCTCATTAACTTAAAAAATGGAGATTATTTGCCTGAAAGCTTGATTTGACTAACAGTAATCAAATATTAGACTCAGTGGAGAAGGAGGAGGGAAAAAACAGCTTCAGTGTTGTGATCTATATCCTTAAGTGTTGTTTGGTTCACTTTAAATAGCGATGTCATATTTCTGCTGTGACAAACATAACAGGGGAAAAAATAATAAGACATATGGCTTTGTGAATAATCCAGGGTTAGTTCTATTTTACATTCTGACACAACTATTTACCAAGTTTACCGAAGATAAATATAATTTCTCTGATGATTCCAACGTTAAGAAGTCAGAATTAATTACCCTGAATAGTTTTGACTGAATTATTGAAGTTTAAATACTGGAAACTGCTTATATCTCATGATGATCTTTATCAGCTGTTAAATGGGCACGAACCTTAAATTCGTACCCTAGGATCATTTAATTGTTTGAACAAAGTGCACGATGAGGTAGGCTGCAACATTTTGCATAAAAGCAACCGAAATAGAGAAGTGCCGTTCTTACCCCGTGAATCCTTTGAGGGGCTTGTTAAATGAAACAGCCGCGGACAAAAAAGCAACACCTCTTTGTGCAACAATTAAGGTACAGGAGCAGGAAAATGAAAACAGCTCGTGCTCGAGAGGGTAGTAGAGGCAAAATTGGGCATTCGGTGCCGGTGTGTTTTCCTGCTAAGCAAAGGACAATGTCAGACTTAGATGGAAGCTGTGGCACATGTTATTAAAAAAAGGGGGCAGTTAAACAAAAGAAGATAAAGTCTTGTGCCTTTTTATGTCTTTGAACTGAGAACATGTGCTGCATTTTACTAAAGGAACATGAGCCTTGAATGTAAGTAACTGGTTTTTGCATTAGGTACTCCCTGGAGGTAGCAGAAAAATATCATGTCCCTGCATGAAATGCGAATGTGAAATCTACCAGAAAGAAATATTTATGACCATTTTATGCTTGATTAGACTTGGATGACATCTGTTAGAAGACAGGGACTGGACAAAGAGAGAGACGCTCGGGGGCAAATGTTAACAGAGTTGTTTAGATGATGCTGGGGCAGGAGCGTCCATTTACTGCCAGGCAAAACATAGGAATTGTGTTAGCGAGAGTGCAGCTGACAAGAATTCGCTGTGATGGAGACACTGTAAACTGACTGGCTGCAATAGTAAAATGCAGCTGTTGATATTCACCGTGCTGCCACGATTTATGGTCAGGTATCTCGGCTAAACACAGATACTGTAACTTCCAGGGAGCAGATGCATTAACAAAGTTATATAAATGTGAGTCAGCTATAAAAAATCGACATCTTCACTTTTTCAAGTTGTTATTCCACCAGGCTGCACATAGCCTTGGAAGGACTTTCCAAGAAAAAAAAAAGCCGGATTTTCTTTTTATTTTCTTGAAGCCTCTGCAGAACACACTGCTCCGAAGCAATCAACCTGGTTGTTTACTTTCCCCTCCCAGCTTTATCGCTGGGGCTTTTCCCCATGGCAGCTCAGATCCTGCTCTTTCCTCGGTGAAGCCTGGGTCCTGTGCTGCTGCTGCCCCAACCGGGGGCACCGAGCTCGCCGCCAAAGGCAGCGCCGGTGCCAGCACCGAGCCCTTGCTGCTGATGTAAATCTTTAACTAAAAAGTTGGACAATTAATCAATTGTTAGCCTTTATGTGTTTTTAATGTTCGACTGTTGTTTACCATCTCTGCAGCAAAGGGTTTTATGGCTGGAGGTACAAACACTCGCGTCGCTCTGGGTCTTTTCCCAGCTTTCTTTTCCTGTAAATTTTCTCTGTCTGGAATGCTTATGGGAAATGTTATTTTGTTTTTGTTTGCAACAGCTCTGTTGTTTTGATTTTGTCTGAGTGGTATGGAAAACAGTACGTCACTTGGAGTGGGTGTTTTGTCTATTGGCCATTTGGCTATTGCACATATATTTCTCATACTTACTACATGATGACAAGGGAACCCAAATGGCATAATTTTCCAGTTGATTTTTGCTTTCCAGTTTAATAATAGTGAAAGGAAAACAAAGTTAATAGATAGAGCAGTTTTGATACTGCTCACATGCTGATAGATGCCTTTAGATTTTTTTTTCCCTGTGGTTACGGATCTATTTAGACAAAGGTCAGATTAATGCATATATCAGTTTCTATAATAAACTGCATAAGGATTATGTTACCCATTTTGCATACAGTTGTGGAAAACTGTAATTTAAGTACCCAAGCCCATAAAAGGGTAATAAACAACTTCAGTATCATCAATATGATTAGTTTAGGGTACTTTTTACTGATTGTTAGGCAGTGCATAGCAGAAGTAGTAGCAACAGATGCCTTTTAATTGAAAAATGATCTGAAATAAATTTTGCACTTGAAAAGAGAACACAGCCTTCTCCTTATAACTGGTTAGCCAGAGAGATTTGAGTGTAAGATACACCGATTCTTGCCTAGTATTTACCGTGTTGGGGAGAGAATACTGAAAGGCTACAGAATGCAGCTTTAAGACCAGGTAATTTTTATGTATAGTACAGAAATATAAAATGGAAAGTGTGATTAATTTTTCAATTTCTCTCTGCAGATATCTAATAATTGTGACCATGGACTGCCAAAGGCTCCCATTAAAGATTTAAAATGCAAAGAAAGGTAGAATCAAAAAGATGGTATTTTGGATTAAATAATGTAAAATAACTGTAGGGCAATAGCAAAGTGAAAAGCTATTGGCAAAATAAAAGCGTGGTGTCAACTATCCTTGAGACAGACTTAAACATTTACATGTTCACGTTCGTATTTTTGTAGCTGGGTTTTTAACAAAAACACCCACCAAACAACCAAAAAAAAACCCTTAAAGGTTGCTTAAGCCAGCTGTCGTTTTAAAATACACTTTTAGGCATTGAGGTTTTGCTATGCTGGTCCACAGCAGAGTGATGAAAAATGCAGCGTGTGATAAAAATGAACATCGATACAGTGGCGAGGGCTCAAATCTGTTGTCCATCATTTAAGAACAGGGTATCAAACTCCACGGCATAATGTTTCTTTCATTAAGTTCCAACAGATACGGGGTGGCCGGAAAGCATTTTGCAACAGCTTCTTGGGAATGTGCTGCTTTTCTTAGCCTCGGAAAAAGGGATGCTGCAGCCCCAGTATATAGAGGCTGTCAGGAAGGTCCAGCTGGACTTTTCCTCCCTTTTCTGTACTGTCTTTATCACTTTGCTCAGTTCCACATAATAACATCTTCATCTGAGATTGCTGTGGCACAGGGGAACTGCATTTGTTGATCAAATTTGGCTGGATAACACTGTGATCTCGTATCCTGAAGTGCGGAGATGTGCCTGGAATACGCAAGCACAAAGCTGGCCCCTTGATTGATTGATTCTGCCTGTCACAGAACAAGATAACTGGATCAGTAAATACCCTGTGCACTTCAACTTCATCTACACAATCAAAAGTGAGGGCATCATGGGGCTGGAAAGCACCGAGGCATGATGGGAATATCTACATCGCAGAGCGATAGCCAGCAACTTGCAGAAAGAGAGGAAGGGAAGGGAAAAAAAATCCTGTGTGTTTGTACACCGAGAGCAGTGAAAAGCGCATTAATTTCTGTGTGTTTGCAGTGTGTCTGTCTCTCCGTGGATTTATTTCAGCTTCACGTTGGTGTAACGCCGCTGCTGTTGCTGGTGGTGCTAAGCCAGCAGAAGGCAGGAGTAAAACAGATGAATCAGACTCCGGATATTTCAGGGAAAGCGTGTTATTTGGGGTCTCTTGTTCGAAGGTGGCGTTTTATCGGGGAAAGTCTGATCACGTTACGCAACGAGCCGAGGCCGTGCGCTGCTTGGCAGCTCCTGGCGCGGTTCTGCCCAGCGTCCCAAATTCCTCCCGCCACCCAGCCCGCTCCACGGGGGAATTTACGTTCGTTTTAAATGAGAATTAGGAGCAGAGGCAACAAAAATAAAAGGATGAAGATGACAGGTGGCAACATTTAAATTAAAAGGGCACATTTTTATGCAGAAAATGGAATATGAGCAAAGCAGGCAGGTTTCTCAGAGATTGGTTGTGTTTTTCAAGGGGGTGCTAGAAACTGTGTGCCAGAACACAATTTTGAGATATTCTGAAGCTCGCTGCTGCCCTTCAGAAGCGTGTGTGCGTGCCAAGGACTGCTGCTAAGACCAGTAGCCCAGCTCTAGCCTGCCATGCCACTTCTCTCTGCCAGCTGCTCCTGCATCCCATCACATCCCGTCGATGCAGTGGGATACAGGAGCAGCTAGTTAGATGGGAGATAGGAGCAGCTAGTTAGGTACGGTATTTAATCTGGCACTTCTCTCTAGTGCTTCATTTGCCCTAAGACACAGATGAGCCCAACTTTCTGTGGAGCAAGGAGAGGACTCCTACAGGCACCTCGGAGGGCCCAGGGAGCTGGCGAGGTGGGGGGGGGGGGAGCCTTTTGTGGTGACTGGAGACCCCCGGGGAGCACGCTCTGGGCCATGTCATGCTAAACCAGAAACGCTCAAGCAGAAATGCTGCCTGTTAACTGGGAAAGTTTATGGATTGTTCTGCATCTGGGACTGTGTCTGGTTACGTGTAGGCATCACTCCGGAGTACAGCATTGGAAGGACAAGATGGTTGACTGGGGGCTCTCTGAATGATCATCGTGTATCTCTGTGGACTTCCTGCCATCCCCTGTATTGAGGAAGGTCACAAGTTATACGCTAGGGTACTTTGCATCTGCTTCCTTTCCTTATCTGCACTGGGACAAAAGTTGGCTGCTCGCTGCACAATATCGCGTGGACTTCACAGCCCTCCGAGCGCACCTCCCGGCCGGGTTGGAGCACCGTGCCTTTGTGTCCCTGTGTTCCAAGGGAAATGTGACAATGGCCAGAGCCGGCACACGGCCGGCTTCACTTCAAGAGAGGCTTTGGGGTGGCCTCCTAAGGGCTGCAGGGCCCGACATCCCTTGCCCCAGCGGGTTCCAGCTGCCAACAGTTTTCTTCCCAGGAGCGACCTGGGCACGGTGACGTGCAGAAGTCCCCTGTCCACGAGGCTGCGCATCTGCAGCGCTTCGGGGCTGTTTGGCCACCGCCTCGGAGCCACATGTGGTGCTCGCAAGAGCACATCGTGTGCGAGGGAGCTGCTGGCGAGGCGGCCGGCGCGCTCACGGGCGCTGCCTGCGTTGGCTGACGTTCAGCAGCGCCGCGGGTGCTCGCCAGATGAAGCGAGGTGCCGGAGAGCCTGCGCTGCTGGAGGAACGGAGCGCGGGAGCTGGAAGGGAACTCGGCTTTGTACCAGCAGTAAGAAGCAGGACAGACGAGAGCCAAGCTGCATTCTTCTCATTCAGCAACTGCAGTTGGAGGGAAGGGATGAGAAGTGTCCTCCTCTGGGCTGTCCCCTGGGGAAACTGGAAGAGAGACGAACGCTCAAGGAGATACCGACCTGGTGGTGGCCTGGAAGCAGTACGGGGACCGTGCTTTGTGCTGTGGTGTGCCAGACCAGGGAGATTCAGTGTCACAGGGCACGTGATAGAGGATGGTGCGAGACCCAGTCGTTGATGCCTTTTGGCTCTTCCCGGGCATCGTCTCACAAATAGCGGAGAAGGTCGGACCTCTCTGTTGCGTTCCCTGATCTGTGACGTTGGGGTGCAGGCTCGCCTCAGCTACTGAATTCGTCCGTGTGGAAATTGGCTTGAGCAAATAGAGACCGCGGATTGCTAGCTCTAGACTGTTGCCTTGTTCCTCAAACACGTAGCAAAACTGAAGGGGAACTTTAAACCAAGTCCAGCCCTTTAATAATCTACTATTTAAGTATCCACTAGAAACACAGAAATTGGTGGTAGCTACAGAGCAGTGGGATGTCAGTCAGTTGGAGGTTTTTTCTATAGAAAATATAAGAAGGAGGTTGTGGCAAGTGTTTATTTTAAAACGCTGACCACTGCTATTAGATATTTATGACACTAGAAATGCAACGCAAGGCTCAAAGCAACCTGTAGTGCACCACAACAGCCAAAAATTTGCTCAAATTAGACCATAACCACAACTTGAAGACAGTTCCAAATGCTGGAAATCATCTTGCATCGTTTCTTGCTGATCAAAAGCTTTGCAGAAGTGCTAACTGCAGAACAGGTATAAATAGGTAGTGTCGGGGATGCACAAGTCAAGTAACGAGCCCAAGGGTCGCAAGTGGCTGGAATCCCTCTAAATAAAGCAGGTCTCCCGGGGATCAAGGGCTTCCTTTCCCTTTTACGCACCTTTATCCGTGCTCTCTCTTTCCCCCGGTCCTTCAGCTGGGTGGGGCGAGCGGAGGAGTTCTGAGCAGGGCTCGCAGGTGGGTTTTGTGCAGCACCTGTGTGCAGAACCTCCCGCGTTTGAGACGGTGACTGAAGGTGGGGCGAGTTCGTGGCTCCGAGGGTAGCTCTGCACCCCTCCACCACGGCTGTGTTTTCTTTGGCTGCAGCTTGTGACAAGGCTGACATATTTATGCACAGAGCTAGTATTTAGCTTGGAATTTTACACATACGAGTGATGAACTAAACAGAACTCACTTATTTTTTTCCTTCCCTCTGTACTTTTTTTCCCCTGAAACGTGAGGTTACGCGCTGCAGACGAGCCCCGACGTATCCACCCCACGCTTGACCACCAGAATTAATAACTAGCCACATTCCTTGATGATTCTATAGGGATTGGAAGCTAGGCAGCCGAGTTTGCTATGCAAGAGAGTTAATAAAAATTTTCATTGCTGGAGGAAAGCTTATATACAGTAGTCTGTTTGTCCTGTATTTCAACCACCTGAGTCAGAGCCAAAAAAGCAATTGTCTACTACATATTTCAAACAGATGCTGAGGGGTAAAAGGAGTGACTAGAATTCACAGCAATAAAATGCTGGCTCTTTAAGTTCCCTTGAAGGAAGTGAACCCATAAAATTTTTGCTGCTGACTTGTTTGTCCAGTTCTTTGAAGTATTTAACATTAATTTAGTCTGCAAATCATTGCCACCTCAATTTTTCATTGAAGTATCGAAGCCTGTTAAACACATAACCCTGGAGTGCACAAAACCTGATTCCTTTAGCAGATAGGTTCATTTAGCAGTTATCCATTTGAAAACTTATTACTGAAGTGGGTGGCACGCTATGCTATAGTATTTGCGAAGGCAAACTTTCTGAAGGGGTTTGTTTTTTACAAGTATTGATTTCACTTGCAGCAGGTAAGTGTGCGTTAAGAGGCGGTCGTCCACCCGCTTCCTCCCCGTCTCTTTTTTCGGTTAATTAAAACACCCGCTGCTGCTGTTCTGGGTCAGAAGGGAAAGGTGGGGGACAGGACGGTGGGTTAGGCTGAGTAATGGCCATGAGGAAACCCGCAGGTGATGCTGGAGCCCCTCGCGAGGAGCCGTGCCCACCACGGGGCCCTGCAGGCAGGGCTGGCGTGCCGCTGGGCGCCGCCTGGGCTGCGGGGCCCCACTGATGGCAGTCCTGCTCACAGCCTGGCTCAGGTATTCCTTCTTCTGAGCTGTCCTCAGGCTCTGACAGCCGGAACATCCTCGAGGTTACTCTTCCTGCTTTCCTGTAAGGATGGGTTGGATCAGCCGGCACGCAGCGGATACCCTGGCGAATTACTGAGCACCGCTAGTGCTATGGGATCCTATCCAAGACCCTCCTTATTACCCCCATTTGGCTTCTTCCATCTAACTTCAGGTTGTTCTCCTTTCTGAGCCTTGCACCGTGGCCAATACGGAGCCAGGGAGCCCTTGCCCCGCTGTTGTAGGCTCGGGAAGAGCCGTGCCTGGCCCCGGCCCTGCCCACCGAGCTGCCGCTGGGACGCAGCGGTGGCACCGGCCGAGGACATCAGCTGTCGGGGCAAGCTTAAAACACACCATCAGGCTTCGGTCGGAAAAAAATATCAACACAGAGGGTGTCAATTGAAAACCAGCAGGGTGGCAAAGCTACTGTACTGTAGTGGGAATGCAGCAGCCTCAAGGCCCTTTAAATGATTGGTGACACACTAGAGATATTGTTAAATTACCTTTTTTATTGGTTCTTGAGTCTGATGTCTTAAAAGACTATTCTTTGGAAGAAGTCAAGAGAATCCTTCTATTTAGTTTAGATACAAACCTGAGATGCAAAACGCGGCTGTGGATCTGAACCTGGACTTCTCCAAAGTCTGGGCAGTATTCAGGGCTGGCATTTTGGGGTGAGACTGGTCTGTCCGTGCACCTGCTGGTTTGGAGCATGTGTAGGGCGGCGTTAGCTGGCTGTTTCGGTGGGATGTTGGTATCTTGGATGCTTCCCTACCAGGCAACCTTCGTGGAGCACGCGTGTGTGGGCAGGAAAAACAGAAACGAGCTGGATGAGATGTCCTAGCGAAAAAGAATCGAACGAGCCTGTTAAGTGGGACCTATGGGTGAAGGACTGAAATGTTTCCATGCAGGGACCTGACATCTGCTTAAAGATTAAAAGGAGCGCTTCTTTTTCCTTTCTGTTTGTTGGTTTTCAGCACCAAAAATTGAGTACAAGGATTTACCAATTTGTAAATCCACTGATTATAATGAGGAGAGGACCAGAAAGTGTTGGAGCTTAGTTATGCTCAGTAAGCAGGCAGAGAAAAGGGTTTTGGCATCAAATTCTGCCTTTAAACATTCAAAGCTCCTCGTATGTTAGTTGTTCATGACTGTTGCTTCTGGTGTTGCGTGCCCCGTGTCCCGGGGTTGGCTCTCCGGTACCAGCAGCAGCTCAAGGTGGTTTTTGTAGCACTCTGGAGAAGGGGGAAAAAAATGAAAACATCTCAATTGGCTAACAAATTTCGGCATTTTCCTACTGTATGCGAACTCCGAAGCAGCAGGCCAGGACGTACGGAGTGTTGAAAAGTGCTGTGAGTCGGTAATTCTGAATTACAGCAGGAGATCAGTTCGGCTTAGTGTTTCCAAAGCCTCGGAGATCAAAAGGTGCCAGTGAGAAAGATCAAGCACCAGGCGGCAGCGGCTGTGCCAGCCTGGCTGAAACTTGCCTTCGCTATCCAGTTTGAGGAAAATGTGTCACTGCTGAATCCTGCAGGGGCGAAAAAAAAAGGAACGTGGGTAACATTCCTAAAATTGATGGTGAGGTGAAACAATTGCTGAGGTATCTTTAGGTTTTTATATTTTTGTCTGCAGTATCTCTTAGTTTATCTGTTAGAGCAGTATTTAAATGAAGAAAACCAGCAAGAAGATAAACGGAGGCTTGTTTGTTCTTGATTTTCCACCAACTGCGGAGAGATATGACCATATTTTTTTTTAAGCTGCAAAAGTTTGTATTTCCCTTTTTGGTACCCTTTTATTTTCAGTTGTCATTTCCAGGAAACGGCACTGTCAGGCGAGGCACGTGTCGTGCTTCAGCCCTGTGCGGGGACGTGCTGTACGGTGCGGCCGTGCAGGGAGCAGAGCCCGGCTCCCCCTGGCACCAGGACCCCCAGTGCCTTTGGGCTTGGGCCCAGGGCTGCTGTGCCTGGCAGGGTGCTGGGGCTGTCTCCCAGCGGGGCAGGCCCCGGGCGTTTAGGGGAGTGAGCAGCTCAGGGTCGTGATTTTGAAGCGATGGACGTGGAGAGAAGCGAAGGACACACGAGCGCACTCGGCACGTCGGTGTCACCTTGGTGCGCGTGGGGTCCCTTCCCTCGAGGGGAGCGAGGTTCATCAGTCCCAAGTGGCTCGAGTGCTCGAGTTGTAAGATGGCAAAACCCTGCTTTGTTTTTGCCCTGCTCTCAGCCCAGGAGCAGGGCAGTCTTTGCCTGAGGGCAGCCCCTCTATCCAGGGTGGATCCTGTGTAACGAAGACTTTTGACCGCTTTCCAAATCCATCCCGATTCCCTGGGTTACTGGGAAAAGAGAGGCAGGGGCAGGTTCCCCGCAGCTCTTCCCCTGGTGCATCCGTTCCGCGTGCTCGCGAGGCAGAGCTTTGAGTCAGCTCTCCTTCATTTCTCTCTTCTGGTTGCTCCCATGGGGGGGAGTCTCTTGGTAATAGGAGCTCCATCAGTTCAGAAAAGAATACAGTTCTGTTCCCTTCTCAAATGACATATGACTATCAGGCATCTCATGAGCTCTCTGAGTGGGCACATGAATCGAACCTTTTAGGAGTCACGGTGATTAATGGCCTGATGGGTAGGAAGCAGGCGCTCGTTACAGGTCCCGGGGATGTGCCGGGTGGAATTAAATAGCTGCCATGTTAGCGATGCCCTTTTACCCTCAGCTCTCCTGCGAACGTCACCGGCACGGCGAGAAAAAGGAAGCAAAGTTCACCGCAGGGTGGGTTAGGGGATTTTTTTACTTTTGTTTTTGTTGCTTGTGCCTGGGATTGGTTTTCTTGGTGGTTTTTTTGTTTGTTTGTTTCAGCACAAACACCGGAGGTGTTTTAATTAGCCTTGTAAGTTAGCCTTTCTCGCCTTACGTGGGGCTAATTCTGAAGGACCGTGGGCATGTTGGCACAGCCACAGTCCTCACGTCTCCACCTGGCTTCTGGAGGACCTCTGCGGACGGGGCTGAATTCAAGTGCCAGCGTCAAGTGGTGACTCTCCCGTGTGGACAGCAGTCCACAAGGAACTGGATGAAGGCCATCATCAAACCCGCACAGCCAGCAGCTAGTGGAGAGCTGGATGACGCCCGGCTTGTGCCAGCCCTGGGGCAGAGAGCAGAAGGTACAAGGCTTTCTGCAGCGCTGGCATGGCTGTGCTGAGCCCTGAAAGCACGAGCCCAGCGCCACTGCCAGGCCGTGATGGCAGCTCCTGGTACCCTGTGAGGATACCAGCACTGGCAGGGCTGCTGCAAGGGGAAGATTTTTTGTCCTGCTTTGTGTCGCCTCTCCCCAGGGACAGCGGGAGCTGCGTGTCCTTGCGGTGGCGCTGCCAGCAGGAGCAGCTCGGGGAGGGTTTGGGGCTGGGTGTACCCGTTAGGCACCCGCAGCAGCTCACTGCATGCACCGACCGCTGGGAAGCCAAGCTGTACTTCCCTAGCAGTTCACGTAGGAATACATTTAAAATAGCCCCCCTAACTCCTTCCAGGTTTCGTGGGACATGTGTTCCCCTTTACCTTCTGGCCTGACGCTGATGAGGTGCAAGCATTTCCACTCAAAAAACTTCCACTTCCCTAATTTTGACGGTGCAATTTGTGCTTAGAATTGTTTATGCAGGTACTGGCTGGTGGGTTGCACGACCACTGCTCCCAGCTGGCAGTGCCAGCTAATTCCTGGTCAGCAGTCGATGCAAGGTTTGTTTCTAAGAAAAAAAATGAAAAGCAAAATTTTTTGTTTGTTTTGTTTTGTGATTTTTGAATTGTGATGTTCTGTGTTGGACATAGGCTGTCCTTAAACATCAGCATGTGTTCTTCTTCTTTGATGTTTTTCACAAAGAGGATTCTGCCTTCCACTTTAACAAGTAATCCCGTGTTCCTCCTGCGTTGCTTTATACTGCTAATGCTTCCTCAAATAAATACAAACATGCATATATATTTAAAACGCGACATTCCCCTTCAACACACCACTGGAGCATAACAGAACTAATCCTTTTTAGTGATCTCCCGTGCCGGAATTTTCACGTTTTGAAATTAAAATGGATTCCCCTTATCTTCCCGGAGCCCCTTTGATCCATCGCCTGTGGGTGGATGGTGACAGAGGCTGGGGACGCCTCGGCTTCGCGTGGCGTCCTTAGCTCCGGAGCGCGAGCAGCGTGCCCGTGCGGGGCGGCTGTGCTCTGTGGGTACCAGGAGAGCGACCCGCTGCGCCCGCGGCCCTTCTGGTAGGTTGGAGCTGCCCGTAGCGGTACCTGATCCCAGCCACCCCCCACCCTTCCCTGCCCGCAGGTACGTGGCTGGAGCCTGGCTCGCAGCCCGTGTCTGCGCAGTTTGCCCGGTGTTGCTGTGCTCGGCTCGGGGCACGTCACTTGCACTTGGTCGCGAGTGGTGAACCGAACGGCTCGAACCTTCCTGCCAGGTCTCTGCGTGCAAGTGCTGTCAAAACCGTTCTCGGTGATGAGTCAGTTCCTTTTTAGTGCCTTTTATTTTTTTTTCCTAATGACGAGGCTGCAGCCAGTGTACCCGTTAGAGTGTGCGGAGGGATTGCATGGAAATGAGGATACACATGTGTACGTATCAGATGCCGGAGAGCAGCGGTCGTGTTATAAATATAGCTCTGCTGTGTTCCTACTTACATTTCAATTTTATAATCCGTTCCAGAAGATTTGGACAAAAATACTGTGGTGTAAGAGAGCATTAGTTTCTGGGTTCTTCGAATAATAATTCTTAGTGAGGAAACTAGTAAATAAACCTTTAAAGATGGGCAAGGTGACATCTTCCCTACTTCTAGCAATGGGACTTGGGGTGGTAGATTTATGGGAGGTAAAATAGAGGACAGGGAGAAGCAGGAGCAGAACTGTGCTTTATTTTTTTAGTTTATTGCTAAAATGTTTGAATCGGCCGTTGTTGTTTGTTTTATCGGTGGGATTATTTATATATGATCTACCTTTACGTGTATACCTTTTAGACCTGGTGGGCCCACCGTGATTAAACGTTTGCTTTGAATACGTGTCCAGCGTGCTAACTTCTCACAGCGGAAAGTTGTTAAATGCATTTTTATACAAGGGAGGGAGATAAAAAAAAAAGGAGATTGTTAAATGTATGGAAACCCTTATTGGCTGAATTATATAACTGAATTCATTCAACATGCTCGGTGTATCTTGTTCTCCTTTCAGTATTGCCACTCTGTTCATCACCCCTTTTAGTGCTTTAGGCATATGGCATGCAGTACATCCAGGGAAGTGTCAACAATATGGCATATGTTATACATACTGATCTTGATACACCGTAGAAAATAATGGGCCTAACTTTAAAAGGCACGGTGCTAAGAATAGAGCGCGCTGCAACATGCAGACAGCGGATCCGCCATGGATGTCATGTTTGAAGACAAAAAGAGCTGCGTTTTTCGTTCCTGCCGTGCCTCGGTCTGTAGCTCGGGGCTCCCGCGGCTTCCAGCGACGTCGGGCAGGTCGCTGCGGGCTGTGCCGTGGCCCACCCGGCTCGGGCACCGCCACCTCTGCGGGATGCAGGGCCAGCACCGAGCCAGCACCAGCAGCGTGCGCAGGTCGAGTCGAGGCCTCTTTCATCCCGCGTGTCGGCAGCGGTGTTGGCTTCAACTGGGACAGGGTCTGTGCTACTGACACCCGTCGGTGGGACAGGGACGGGGACCCCGGGGTGGTGGAAGGGGTTTCTGGCAGTCGCCAGAGGGTCACGTCAGCTCGCCGCTCGGCTCCGTCTCAGCGCTGTAAATGAGCCTGTGCAAGCAGATTGTTATGCTTACATTAAAACCACGGTGGTGGAAACGAGTCTTTCCAAAGGCTCTTCCAGAGATCTGCCCAGTCGGCTCTGACGGCGAGATCAGGGCTCTCATCGGACTCGGAGCAGTAAAATGGAGGCGAAGGGGTCGGGGCTCCGTTCCTCACTCCGTTCCTCACTCCCCCCGACCCGTTCAGCTCCCCGTTTCGCAGTGACCCTGTCTCACCCAGGCGCGCTCCTTTCAAAAGCAGAAAAAAAATGAATTTATTAAAAACAATGAAACGTGAAGATGAAAATTTAAACCTGAAGGTGGTTCTGGGGAGGTTCAGCTTTGCAATGAACGGCTGATGCCGTCGTGTCCGCGCGTGCGTCTCTGCCCATGTGTTGCTGTTTATTGTGCTGCGCTGGCCTGGCTCGGTAGCTGTAACATACGAAGCGCGGGGAGGCAGTGAGTGGGGAAAGAAATATCTTCTTTCCGACAGAGAACAAATATTTCTCCGTTATCTATGGCCGGTTCAGCTCTCCGTGATGTTCGCAGAACTGCGCAGATCACCGCAAGGATAAAACAGAACACCAAAATATTTATTTTTAATCTTTGTTGAATGCTGAACGTTTTGTGCATGTTTATGAGGGTTAAACATTAATAGCAGATGTTGTTAATGAATAGAAGGCTAGAGCCAGCTTCTGAGACCTTTTAGTTAGTACATGAATTTTCTGGTTGATGACAATACTTGTAACATGCCTAATTACGAAGTAGTGTTCTAATCAAGCCTTGAATAACTGAAGAATTTCCCCTCCTCTTTTGCGGTTATTTCAGTGGCACACACGCAGATCGCTTCAGTGCTTATGCTTATTCTTAGTGATTTTTCTTTTCTTAGAACATTCATTGAGGTTTTCCCCCAAAGAGGCGCATTCATTTACGCCGCGTGGCGGCCCAGGAGCGTGCACGCACGCGGGGCTCTGCGGGCACGGCGCGGCTCCGGCTCCTCCGTGCCACCGCCACCAGCCTCCCGAGTTGTTGTCCCAGTTTGTCACGCTCCCAGGTGAAGTACGTGAAAGTGATTATAGGTAATAAATATCTTTTTTTTTTAACTTATTGCAGAGGCAGTTTTTCCCCTGTTAATGAGGGTAATTTGACTTGGTTGAAGGATTGCAGTTCTTAAGAATTAATGCAGCAATCCAATTCAAAGATTTAAAGAGATCTAAGATTTTTCACAGGTCGTGTGCTAGTGAATGTGCTCCTATCACATAGCAGCTAATGGACTTGAACAACAGTCTGTCATTTACTGTTACCTCAGTGTATAGCAGCTTTGCCCTTGATAGCAAGTATACTTTCCCAGCAGTGCAGGTTATTTAGGAGTGCGGCATTTCGTACCACTTTCAGAGCCAGGATCCTGTTTCCAACAGCCCTAATTACTGGAGAAAGCGAGGTTACTTGTCTGACTTTCTTAATTATGTGTTTGGATCCTAATCTGCCCGATCTGAAGTATTTTGTGCCTGGTAGCTGATTCCTCTTTATGTTTTTTGGCTTCGTCTCTGTGCGTACACATACATAAAACAATTTCTGGATTGCGTTTTCACTCTATCAATGCACAGAGATTAATTACAGAAATACAGAAGTGTTCGCTGCTGGTTTCCGTAAGGCCCCGTTATTTTTAGGGATACGTTATTACCTTTTAGCAGTGTTTTGTAATGACTTATTTGTAAATGCTGTTGGAAATGCTCTGATTTCTTGATCCTATTATGCTCCTGGATATTAAAAATCCTATTTTAAGGTAATTAGAAGGATTCTCTTCTATTTAAATGTGTGTTCTCTAGACAGTGTCACTCTATACTCTGCACACAAGAACCTTTGTTCCTTAATTAGAAAAAGGACTAGAGCTCATTAATTGCGGGTACAAAGTGATGTCTGCTCAAATGGAGAAGCAATAATGCAGTTTAAATAATGATTGATCCTACCTCTTACGTCTTAGGCAATTTTGTATCGATAGTGATAAATAAGCAACGTACAGTGCAGTTTCCAAAGCACCGCGTTAAGATTTTTATTGAAAGATCTCTTTTTGCAAGGATAAACCTCTGTCGGGCGCGATAAATAAAGGATGGATTGCACACGCACAGCGGCTGCCATTTAGAAAAGTCAGCATTTGTCAACAGTCGCAGCACAGCGATAGCTGAGATGCTGGGATAACCCCACCCCATACTTCACAGAATGAAATAACTGTGGGAGCTGTGCAGTCCAGAGCAGTTTGGATCTTGGCCTTACAGAGCTTTATTGTGATGAAAAGAATATTTTAATTACTGCTCGCAGACAGGATGAGTTATAAACGTCGGAGTGTTTCACAGGGTGTTATTTTGGAGGCTGGAGACAGCGCACTTTGTTCTCGGAATTGCGCCGTCTCGCTCCCGCCCCCTTGGGAAGCGGAGGGCAGAACCCAGTTACCAAAAGGCTGCTTCTCATTGTGGGATGGCCGCAGAGCAGTGGCGGAGCCCTGCGTGCATCTTCAGCTCCCCAAAACTAGGAGCGAGCTGGTGCTGAGCATGGTGCGCCCACTGCCCTCCTAGCAGGGTGGGATGGTGCCCAGCGGGCTTAGGGCTGGGCTCCTTGCCGCCTGTGGGATCTGCCTATGCCGCCTGTGGGATCTGCCTATGCCGTCTGCGGGATCTACCTATGGGGCTGATGCCCCTCGGGATCCTCTTTCCATCTCTGCCATGCCCCCACCTCGCCTCCAGGGCTCGAGGAAGGGAAAACCGGTCTGTTTTTCCTAACCGTAATGAAAATCCGCATTAGCAGGGCCCAGCGTTTCCTACGGGAGGGACAGGAAGGTTGGAAGATGGAGTCATGAGCCTTGTTTTTCCTGCTAATAGTTCCTTGAATCCAAATGGTGGGCGCTGGATCGGGGTGCGTGCTTCACTCGGGGCCTATCGGCACTGAAAGCACCCCTTAAAACGGGGGCTCTCGTGGTAACCCGTGCTGCATTCCTCTTGGTGGGAAAGAAAAATAGTTTTTTAAAGATAAAAAACCTGTTCTCCAATTGACTATGCAAAAATCCTATTGCAGTATTTATTCCAAACCTGCGCACATAATGTTCAGTCAAGGAGAAAACAGCAAAAAACAGTTGTTGATGGACTTAGCACAGAACTGGATTAAATAAGCATTAGTCTACTGAAGCTGATTACAGGAATATGAAAATGCAGTATCTTAATGGTACATATTTTCATGTGGCAGCTCAGTTGCCTTTCATTTTGCAGCTAATATGTCTATTCTTATGAGTCATTTACTTCTTTAATTACCTTTTGCAGGCAAGGCACCATGGTATATTAATGTGAATGATTTTTACTGCCAGTTTATCATACAATGCCCCAGAAGTTGAAAGGCGTAATTGACTTGGAAGAGCAGCTCATGAAGGAAACAATATTTAGTTGACAGTTTTCCTTGTACTCTCTGTTGACGTTTATGAGTTTACACTATGCTAAAGGAGTAATAAACACAATTTTCTTTCAATAACGGGAAAGAGTAGCTTTTAAAATACATTTGTGGAAAACAGATTTGTTCGTTTCTTGAATAATGTAAAATAATGTAATTCCGGTGATGAGATGTGTATAAGATTGTCAATGGAATTAAACCTTGGAAGGTGCATTTATAACCTGCCTTAGAGCGCTAAAAGATATTAGGGTGCATATGAATCGAATCAATTTAATGAATATTTAAATTATACACAGATTTGGATAAATCACATTCAGATCTGCATGTGAGATTATTCAGCGGCCTGCTCGCGCCTTCGAGTGCGAAAGTTGCAAGTGGAAACTCGAGGGAAAGAGTCTCTGTTCCTGGGGGTGGAGGGACACTGGCCAGAAGGCTCCCGAGGAGCCCTGCCGGGGGATCTGTGCGGTAACTTTCCCCAACTTTCCTGACGCCACGGGCTCGAGGAAGGTTTAAAACGCAGCTTTGCCATCCGTCAAAGTCCATTTTCCTCTGGAATGCTACTTTTATTGAATTGACCTTGTCAAATCGCGGGTGCTTTTTTCAGGCATCCCCGGGCTCACGCGCAGGTATGATTAATCATCCCATCCTGCTTTAATTAATTTAAAGGCGCACATGCCCACGGCGGCCGCCTGGCCAGGCGGGCGCTCCGCCGCGCGGCTCGCAGAGAGTTAAACTTTTCACAGTTTTCGGCGATTGTTTGCAGTGCAGCCCTGTGCAACATAATGAAAGTTTTCGAGCCATCTGTTGTTAAGCTGGCGGTGAGCAAGGCCAGTATATCCAAACAAAGTGCTGGCCTGCTGTAAACTGAACCTGTCAGTTTAGCATAGCTGCGCTGACCTCCCCAGCGCGCGGGGCAGCGCGCCGTACCAGGCACTGGCTGTGTGCTCGGCTTCCACGGGAACTGCTCGGGGGGACCGTGTTTACTTTTTCCACTTAGTGTTCCTCCCACAGGCTTGAACTAGTTTATACTAAATCTTTAAATTGACACTGTTTTTTCAATTTGGAACTTTTTTTTTCTTCCCCAAAAAAACCCTATTGAGAACCCACAGTTGCTGGGGTCGGAGCTTTTTGGAGACGGGCTGGGGGGTGACAACTTTGTGGGTCCCTGTGCTCCTGCGAGGTTGCCTCTCCGTAGAAAGAGGCATGTTCCCAAGTATCCGGGCTTGCTCCCTAGCTCCCATTGTTCCCTTTGTTCTGTACTATTTAAGATCTGGTACTCATTTGCTCCTGAGGACTGGGGATAGGAGGCAAGGTGGAGCACAGTCAGCTGCGCCTGTCGCCTTGCTGCAAACCGCACTTGTGTCCAGAAGTGTCTCCAACAGCCTCCCGCCTTCTCTGGTTTGCTTTTTCTCAGCTGGGTAGTAGAGTTCGCATCTTGCCAAGCAAAATTGCAAAGACGAAGGTGGAAATGTCCCCTGCTTGCAGGGATGTGGGCTTGGTCCTGGTTTTCCTTTCTTGTTCACACCCGCAGCGCACGGGGTTTGCCTCCGTACGCCTGTGCGCTTTCCATCCCTGTTCCTCTAATTTTCTTCCCTTTTTTCTTCCTACAGAAATGCTAGTTTATTCATTCCTATTTCTCGGAGAGATGATACATGTCATTTCCCTGCTAATATTCATCCAGTGTAAGCAGTTTTAACCGTATTTTAGGGCTGGCAACAAAACAAATAGCGCCTGTGCCAGGAAAGTGAGTATTACCTGTTCTCAGTGTTTGTTTTTTGGCCTAGACCAACAGTAAATACCTTTATGCTATTGCTTCTGCCAAAATCACTTTTTCTACTTTGTTTTCTGCACTTCTGCAATACCTGCTCACCAGCCTTTGGCTGGTTTCGAGTGTGCTGTACTTGCCTCCTGGTTCTTGGAAAGCAAGCCTAATTCCCAGTGCCCCCAGTGCTCCAGTTCTCCATCAGGAGGAAGAGCTGCACAACTGGTGCCATGCCTGAAACCCGACTGTGCCTTTGCAGAAGTGTTCTTCTGCAGAGAAAAGTCCCGGGAGCCGTGGAAAAGCAGACAGGGACATCAAAAACAGGCCTGGCCCTTCCAGGAGGTGCCAGCGGGGCTCTTGTGGGTGCCAGGCCAGGGGCTGCAGCAGGGACGTGCTCAGGGCTCAGCCCCTGCCAGGGGCTTCCAGGGCGAGGGGAGTACGACAGTGGTGAAAAACACTCAATTTTAAATTAAAATGACAGCACTTAGTAGGAAACCCCATCCAGCTCTAATCTGTTTGTAAGGTGACTGACACATAAAGTGCTTTTTGTTTTAAGGTAGAAGAAAATGCATTCAGGATAGAGTTTCTGGTATAAATGTCAGGTGCAACGCAGTGCGTGCTCACTCAAAAAGTCAAGCAGATAACCTTGGCATTTGGGGACATTGCCTTGTATAAAATGAAATTGTATTTTGTTTTTAAAAAGGAGGACTACATTAAGAGGTCACCTATTAGCTGTGTTTTTGCTAGCTGTCTGAAACTCGGCTCTACTGTCTATTAAACTCAAACCACTATGTAAACATTCCTGTGTTGTTCCTGGTCTCTACAATGGCCAAGGGGATCGGGTTTCACCTGCCTGCACATCTTCAAGCAATTAAAGCAATTAGCTTGAAGCCATTTCACATTCAAGGTCTACTGTGACATTCAAGTCCAGAAGAAGTCTAGGGGAAAAGGAAAAAAGAAGGCTGTGGAAGGGCCACTGTGCAGCAGCCAAACAAATAATCTGCCAGGGGGTTGGGACTCGCGGCCCCTTCCAAACGCCGTCGTGAGGCTTTGCAGCGGGCATGCGGAGTTGCTGCTGCAAAAGAAGAAAGATAAAGGCAGAGCAGCCAAAGATCCTTCACGTTATAGCCACGTTTTGCCTGTTTTGCACTGGGGAGGGAGGGGGAGAAGTGGGGAGGAAGGAGAGAGGAACAGCAAGACAATTTTGAGCGGTGTTTGTGTGAAACAATACGGTGTCGGTCTTGTTTACAGACGTTTCTCCTGGCGTGGAGGTCCTATTTTCCTTCTAATTTACGTGGGGATTTGTATTTGGCGTTCACATTGTAAAACTGCTCATTCTGGCTAATGGGTCAGGTACAGTGACGTTCGGCGTGGGGTTTAGCGATTCCAGCAGCACGGCTTGAAAGCTGCTATTTCTTAAAAGGTTGGAGCAGATTAGTGGTGACCTTAAAAGATTAAACTAGTACAGTTTAAAGATAAATAATCAGCCTTTAGCACATTAGATAGCTACATAAGCATGACAGAAGGTGACTTTCTTACAACACTTTCAGAATCCAGGAAGCATTTTTACATTTGTAACTTGACTGGGTTGCAGAAAGCAAGACGTAAACTGATTACACCACTTCAAATTGCTTAATACAGTTTTAAATCCACAGTTTTCCTGTTGGTTTTATTATGCAGAAGAGGCTAATTTTAAAAGCTCTGCCTGCTGCAAAAGAAGATCTTGCTTTGCTGTCCCGGAGGGTGTTCTTAATCAGAAATAACCGCAGGCTAAATTATAATGTGGAATCCTGCTGCCCTTTAACCTAACGCTGCTGCTCGTTCGGTGTTTGTTAACAAACAGCTCTAAGTACAAAATTGTTTGAGAATTACTTTTTCATTATATTTGCTGACTTCAATTAGAATAAGAAGCTTATTTGGGGGAGAAAAATTAAAAATGTATGGGTTTCTGCAGAAACTTCCAGCGATTGTTTCCCGGCAAGAGCCGCGTTCGGTGCGGAGCTGCAGGCTCTGATGGCACGCGTAACTCGATTTAAAGAAAATCACCTCCTGGACTTCTGTCTCTGCACCGGCGGCAGAGGCAGGGCTCCGGAGCATCCCAGGGCCCAGCCCGCTGCAGCAGGCACGCTTGGGGGCTAAAATGGTGAGAGCGGCGAAGGCCGGGGCGGCGCTCGTGCCGGGGCGTTAATTCCCACGTGTCCTAACGAGGACGCCCCGCTTCCCAACCCCTGTGGTGATTTGGAGGGCTGGGCTGTAGCCTCAAGAGGCACAGCATCCTATTTTTATTTCCCTCTGAGAAAGGTGTAATTGAAACGTAGGCTTGGCAAATGAATCGGCGAGTTTAAGGCAAGGAGTGCCGAGCTGGTGGGGGTGGCCCAAACCCTCCTCTGTTGTTCCCCTCAAGTTTATGTGCCGGAGCGGGAGCGCTGTGGTACTCGGGGAGGAGGTGATGCCTCTGCAAAGCAGATCTTTCCTCTTCTTCTATTTTTTTTTCTCTTTTTTTTTTTTTTTTCTGGCTTAGTCTTCTGTTTCTATGATCTGCCTTTTGAACTGTTTTTGTGGCTGATCAGTTCCACCTAATATGTCTCTTGATTTCTGCTATTGTAATACTCAGACGACATGCTGTTCTCTTCATTTTTATAAGCTTTAGATGCTCCTGCCTGTCATACTCTGGCGGTTTATCTTCAGCGTCTGGATTTGCTTTCAGACTTGCATGTCTATCAAGCTGCTGTTGCTTTGAATGTGAGATCAAAAGAAGATGAATTCCAGTAAAAAATTTCCTTGTATGAAGAAAAGATTGGGGGCCTATGTAAACATCCCACTGACAGCTCCCAATGAGTTATTTTAGCGGAGCATTAGCACCCAGAATGACAGACAGTCCAAGACTACACGCGAAATAACAAATCAGCCCCTTCAGCGGCAGCGGCGCGCTGCCACAACAGCGATACATTTTCTGAAGGAATCCTCTTCCTCCTCAGTGAATATGGCTGTTGGGCTGCGCAGCCCTTCGCGAGCTGCCTTCGGGTGCCAGCCCCAGGTTACTTCTCCTGACAATATCTGTGTCGTGTCACCGATACGACAGGAGACAGGGCTTTGATAGCGGGGTGGGGAGGCGGTTAGTGAGGCGGCTGCAGTTAAGTAGCTGGTTGGTTTTGGGGAGGGGAAGGAGCCTCTGCAGGAGGGAAAGCGTCCGCCTGAACACCAAACGCGCGCTCGCCGAGATGCTGGCTGCGAGTCCCGCGCCCCAGACCAGTTGCATTTTTGGGTGGTGGTTTGTCTTTCACTTTGTGAAGTTAATAAAAAAAGCCCAGCTCGGAAGCCTGGCCAGCCTCACGGGGCGGTTTGAAGGGCAAGTTGGGGCGCCGCGGAGGGCGGTGAAGTCGAGCTCAGTGTGTGCAGATAGGACTTTGCCTCGATGCAGAAGCGAGGTGTGCGTTTTGCTGCCGTTCCCCTGGCCGGGGAGGTAATGAGTTCTGCGTGTTTCTGCTGGAGGACGGGGCTTTAATAACGCAGGGTTGCTCCGCTTCGGCGCGCTGCGTTAAAACCAGCTCCAGGTTTACCTGCCAGCTCCCAACCCACCCCTCAACTTCGCAGGCGAAGAATTAGCCCAGGAATTCTTGCGGTTTCTTTGTCGTTTAATAAAAGCAGCCGTCGCTACTGTGGAGGCAAAGCCTCCCGCGGCTGCCTGCGAAGGGCAGTGCTCCAGCGCCTTCTCCCTCCAGCCTGCGCTCCGGCTGCACGGCACTTCCTGTTTATTCAAACATCTTTTTACCATTCTTCAGCCCCCGCTTCACAGAAACAGCCAGAACACATCTCCAGCGAGAGGACGGAAATCTAAAGGCAGACAGTAAGAGCTTACTCTGTTAAACTCTTCATTCGCTCTGCGAGCGGGCAGAGGGAAGGAGCCTGCGGCCAGGGCTCAACTTTTAACTCGCTGCCTTCCCCGGGGCAGGCTGCTCGGCGAGGGGAACGCCGAGGTTTAAAGCAAGAGCCGCTGCTTCAGGTTGTTTACGGCGGCGTTGACAAAAAGGGTGGGTTTTTGGCACGGGTTCGGAGAGCCCTGGCTAGCACCGACTCCCCTGGCAGGGCACGGTCGCCTTCAGCCGTCTCTGGGGCGCGAGCGGCCGTGGGTCAGCGTCCCCCCCGGGCGCCGTGGCTTCCCCTTGCGTTTGCACAAGTGGCAAGCAAAAAAAAAAAAAAAGGCAAAAGCAAAGTAAACGTGGCTGTTGTTCTGGGGAGGAAGAGAGAGAGGTGTGAGCCTGCGGAGTCTCGTTTTGTTTTCCTCAAATTGTTTGCGTCGTGACTCTGGCTCCGCTTTGCGAAGCAGCCTCGCTAATATTTGTACCAATTTCATGCTAATAAAAATCAGGCTGCTGAAACAAGCATGGCTATTATCTCATTCCTCTTACTATTGTTTAGACCTGCACTACTACAAAAGGAAAGGCAAGGCACGCTCACGCCGGGGAATGGTTGTTAACTTCTCGTGTGAGGGATTTGCGCTGCAGCTTTTCAGTGTTGGTGCCTGGTGCGTGAGTGGTCTTCAGGGCAGGTCTGAAGGTAGCCCAGACCCTCTGGGTAACTAACCCGCGTCGCGACACGTAGGCTTGTTTGCTTTCCTCTCTGTTCAAGCGACTTAAAAAGCTCCTTGATCCTTCACGGCTGTCTCTCCCCCCTCCAAAGTGCACCCAAATAGCAGGTAACTTTTTCTGCGAGCCTTCGTGGCACTGGTGTCCTGCCGAACAGGAGAGGAAAAGGAAAGTGTGCTGCCTGCCCCATGGAGGAACCCATCCTCCTCGAGGCTTTTCCTGCCTCTCCGAGATCCAAACGCACTTGAAAACGTTAAACTGTAAAACCCCATCTTCCTAGAAAAGAGAGCAAGGGAGAGAGAAATCAAGCTGTGCGCTCAGCCAAACCGCAAGTACAACAAACATATTTTTAAAATATATTGCTAGTCTGGCTTTTTAATGTTCAGAAGTTGTTCTACTTTGCAGGGAAAAAAAATGGTGTTTGCAACTGCCTTAAGGACAATTTGTTTAACAGTAGGAGTAATTGCATGGGGAAAATGGAAAGAGTGACTGAAGTTATTTACTCAGATGTTAGTGTAGGTGTGGGGCAGAAAACTCACTGTGGGAACAGTGGGCTGCTTTTCTTGGTATCTTAGTCTATTTGATGACCATCAAATTTCCCAGCTCACTGGTTTTGTTTTTTCTGGATGGCATGTTTGATTATTTATCAGAAGGGAAAGGGAGTAGCTGAAGCAAATAAACATGTGACCAAGCTGTGTTTTGTTTTCCACTCAGAAGGCCGTGCCCTTTAACAGATATACAGAAAATAATAAACGTATTGTTTTATGATAAAAGGAAATTATGTGTGTCATTTTCTTTAGCAAGGCCATTAACCCCTTGTGCTCGGTGGTCCCCACCTTCTGGAAGCTTATTAGGGTTGCAGCTGGGAATTAAATGCACTTAAAAACCCCTCTTGTGTGGAATGTTTCCATGGATTACTGCCTCAGCCCGCTGGATTTGCCGGATTTATTACGTAGCCGTTTCTGCCTCAGCATATCCACAGCCCTCTCCCAAGTCGTACCTCGGGCACGACTGCCGAAACGAGAGGCTCTTTGCATTTCCAGCAGGGTGCCGGCTTCTGGGGGAGCGCTGGGTGCTGCCGGGGTCTTTTTTATCCTCCGCTGTCGGTGTCTGTGCAGCGTGAGGAGTCGCAGCTGGATGTAGCCCGTTAGAGGCAGCGTCATTTCATGTGATCCTTCGTTCAACGCCAGGTGTGTAGCACGTAGCGTGTAGTGTTTCCCCCGTAACACCAGCTCAGGACAATGCTCATTATCTTCCCCGGAAAAAAAACCCATAACCTAAATCACTGTCAGGAAGTAAAATACAGGTTTGCCTCATCTCTGGGAAGCGTGTTGCATGCTTTAGCTGCTTTTACAGGATTAAAAGGAACAAGTTAAGACTGTCATGCACATGAAAGGAAACCGAGATGTGGTTTGTTCCACATCGTGCAGGTAGGTATAAATTTAATAGCCTGACTTGCTTTCAAACCCTTTGTCTCTCCGAATCGCATGTCAGCCCCAGCGCGGTTACGAGCGCCGCGCTCTGTGCTAGCGCCTGCCTGCCGCTGCCCGCAGGTGCGGTGTCGGGAGGAAGGCTCATCCTCCTCCTCGGGGACGCAGGGGTCCTCCGCAGAGCCACTTCAGAGCAGGGAAAGAAGATCTGTCTGACATCCAGAAGTCTCTGACATCTGCGCGCATCCCCGGTTGGTCCAGGGAGGACGCGGCGGCGCTCGGTGGGGAGCAGCCGGGTGCCAGAGGCTGGAGCCAGGGGCGTCGCGTGGAGGGAGGAGAAAATGGCAGCGGGATGCGGGGAGAGGAAGGGCCAGCAAAATACGGACCTGAAACCGAAACGTGATGCACAGAAGAAAGAGGAAATAGGCGGCTGGGGGGCAGGTGACGCAGGCGGGGGCCGGGCCAGGAGGGCATCGCCAGCTGCCTCGTGCCCCAGAGGCTGTTCCCGGGGACCAGGACTGGCAGCCCCCGGTGACTGGGGGGCTCGGGGGCTCTGCACCCCGCTGTGCCCCAGCCCTGGCCGTTGTCCTCGGGCACAAAGTGGTGCGAGGAGCTGCAGCACCTGTCTGCGGGGGAAGGCATCCTCCTAAGCCACAGCCATTAAAAGTTGGCTCGTGCCTGAGGCATCACCGTTTGTACCCTGGTTTATATCTGCATCTCCTGAAGGCAGCTGTAAGCGCTCTCGTTGCTGTCTGGGCAAGTGTCTAATCCTCTCGTTGCACCCTCCCCGTGCTCCTGGCAGTGCTGCTATCTGGTGACAGTAAGTTCCAGCGGGTAACTGCGAGTGGTGTGGTAAGAAAGGGAGAAAAAAATGCCTTTATCTGCTCTAATTTGTTGTTGTTGCTTCCTGACTTCGTTGAATGTCCCCTTCCTCGTGCGTTATGAGAAATGGCAAACAGCACCAGCTGTACCTTCTCAGGCCGAGTCACAACTGGTGTCCTTTGATCATCTCCCCTCTTACTCATCCTGCGCTACACTAACCCCTCCCACCCTTACCGATCTCGCTCCCTCTCTGCCGAGGCCTCTCATCGTTTTTGTCGCCTCTGCCTCAGCCTCGCCTCTTTTAGCTTTGACAGAGCCTTTTAAAACCAGGCGTTCCGGAGCTATTCCGGGTTCGGCGGTGCCGTAGACACGCCGTACCGAGGTGGGATGTGCAGCCCCAGTTGCCGTGCTTCAGGCTGTCCCAGCGTTTTGCTCCCTTCCTTCACCCGACGGCGAGCACGCGGCCGTGCGCGGGGAGAAGTCGCAGTCACGGGCTTCGTTCTGTGGGCCTGCGAGCGTGGGTTTGTGTACAGTGCTTTGGAAAACAAGCTGAAAATATGTTCCCTCTTTTGTTGACCACACAGGGAAGCGTTCAGGCAGCTGTATGCCGTATACTATTTATGTCGTAGCTGCAAAAAGGCGCTCTTCCTCCTCCCCCCACCTTACCCCTCTTCTCTTCTCTTCTCCATTAAAAAGGCTGAGAACTTCCCGTGCTTTTGACATCCAAGAAAAACGCTGCTCGGCAGTGAATAGTCCTCCAAGTATTCAAAGGTCTGGTTCGCTTTTGGATAAACACAGTAGTTCAGAATCTGATCCCGAGCCTACAGAAACGAGCTGGAAATCCCATAAGATTTTTTTCATCACTCAGACATAGTTCAGTCCCGGTTCAGTTTGCGCGGGGAGCCAAGATTTGTATCCTTTCTCATTTTACCAGGATGTGTTGGCCCATCCCTCCGTTCTCGCTGGTACAGACCGCTACATGCTGTGAATCTTGACGTGCCAAAATAAAGAGAGCCATTTTTAATGTTGGGGAACTTTTTGCCAGATGCTTTTTAAATGGCTTTGATGAGACTTGACTGTGACTCTTTAAAAGAGGAGGCAGAAGGTGTTTTTACAGCGCAGCCGCCTGAGGATTTCGTTTGTGCCTCGAGAATGGGATTTTTGTAGCCTTTGTCGCTGCCGTGGCCGGTTCGGGGTTCCCAGGTTTCGGGTGTTGGCTGAATTTGACCTTCTCTTCTACTGTCCCTGGCAGTCTGCTCCCTTCCTCCCCGCTTGTGTCTCGTGGTATTTGAAGAAAATAGCTCGGCCACCTTTCCCCCCAGGTTGGTGGAATTCATGAATAAATTACCAAATTAAGATCAGATGTTTTGGAGACGGAGCCGTGCTGTCCCCCTGCGTGGGGCTGGTCCCTGCAGCCGAGCTCAGCCCCACCAGCCACGGGGACAGGGACGGGGCAGGAGCACGGGGTCTGCTCGTCCTCCTGCTGCCTGGAGTAACCTCAGCACCCATGGGGACGGCGCATAGCGACACTGGGGCACAGGCAGCTCCACCAGCAGGTTTGGAAGAAAGGGTTTCTGTTTCCAGCGCCTTTTTCTGGAGGGGATCTCCTCCACTGATAGCCAGGATCTATTCCAGAGGAAGGAAACTAAGCCTGCTGGAAGAAAAATAAAGCCTCATCTTCTTCCCTTATGACTGAACTATTCTAGGAGATGCTTCAGCACGAGGCACGCTGCCAGCTCCCTTGCTCCGAGCCTGCCCCCCGTCACTTCGGGGACAGGATGTGAGTCGGGGCTTGTACACGTGGTCCTCCAGGTCCCTTCTCTTTTCCCAGCATGGGAATCACCCCTTAGTCACTTGGCCGAGCCTGCTGTGGCTAAGCAGGGCCTCGGGGGCCAGCCGAGCATTTTGCTCGAGGGCAGGCTCTCCGCAGGAGCTCTCTGGGTCGAGGAGCTGCCTGGTAGCCCCTTGGGAGCCAGCCCCATGAGGTGCGGGGTGCAGGCAGGCGGCAGCACCCCACTGCCTCACAGCATCCCCCTGCTGCACCTGCTCTTGGCCCTGGCTCCTTGGCGTGCTTGGAGCAGAGGTCAGGGCGGCGGGGACAGGGAGGCAGCACCCAGCAGCTCCTTTCCCAGCCCTGGAGGAAGATGAAAGGGCTGGGTACGAATCTTGGAGGGAACAAGTGCTGCAAGAACATCTGCTTCTCCTTTTTGCATCTTCTACATTTCATTCCTCCTCTTCATTTTGGTTCCTTTCCTATTCTCTCTAGTTGGTTCTTCTCACCTCCCCCTGTTCTGTTCCTCCCAGAGGAACAGCACTACCCACTGCTGTCGCTTTGCACTAGGTTTTTTTTCCCCCCTTTTGCATACTGCTCCGCTCCTCGCCGCTTTCCACACGTCGGTCGGCTCCTCAGCCTGTCGGAGGAGAGCTGCAGCAGGGCTCCCCTCCAACGTGTAAGTTCCCTCTGCGTGTCTGCCTCCTACCACCGCTCCTCTACATCTGCTGCTCCAGGAGAGGAGGGCGGCGCGGAGAGGAGCTGGAGGGGAGGCAGGAGTGGGAGAGACACGAGGCAGCTCCGCGCCTCGGCTGCATCCGGGCGTCACAGCCCGGGAGCTGCAGCTCGCTGCTCCGCGCGCAGCAGCTGTGGAGTGGAGCGGGGTGTGAGGACAGATGGGAGCTGAGAAAGAAGAGAAATTGCTGGCTGAGTCTAAATCCCCCCTCGTCCCACACGGGAGAAACAAAGGTACTTGTCTTGCGAGGCTAAATGGGAGCAAAGAGCCCTTCTGCCAGGCGGGCCGTGCCTGCGCTGCGGGAGGTCTCTGGCTGCCGGCCCTTCGTGCCTGAAGCCCCCGCGAAACTCGGGGAAAAAGAGCTGGAAAGGGGGCAGCACGCCTGGTGCAGCAAAGCCAGGTTTCTGAGACGGGCTGGGGAAAGCTGAGCTGTGACCTGGCTGTGCCAGGATGCGGCCAGGGCTTGGTTATTCCTCGGAGGTCAATACGGAGCGCCTCGCTCTGGCAGCCTGGGGTGGGGTACGTTTTTTCCGACTGTGGTTTCTGCCCGTAAAATACCTTCTGTCTCATCTCCCTCTGTTCGTTGCGTTGCTTTGGTTTTTAATGCCCATAACTGAGACAATGATGAAGTTGGCTGACAGGTGACCCTGCAGCTTTACTGCCTGGACACTTCGGCTGGCTGTGTGACCGTCTGATTCCTGGGAACGCTTCCTTCCTCCTGCCTCAAACTGCTTTCCCGATGGGCAGCTTTGTCCACCTGGAAAGGCCCCAAACCCTTAGGAACCTGGAAGAGCACTGGGGCTTTCATTGGTGCTCTTCTCGCATCTTCGGTGCATGCGGTTCTGTGTTCTGGTGGCAGCCGAGAGCTGCAAACTGCTCCGGGAACCACCGGGCACGTGTCGGGCAGGGCAGCATTTCTGCTGCGTGCCATGTCTTCTGCTGAGTCCCTTGTCTCCTGATGGGTCCTGTCTTCTGCTGCATGCCCATGTCTTCTGCTCGCCCTCCTGAGGCCACCGACGTGCACACCTCTCCGCTCTTCCCTGCCTTGGCAGTACCGGCGTTCCCAGGTGGGATGAAGCTCCGGTGTGGGACCGGCTTCTCCTCGCGTTGCAGGCGGGCGCAGTGGCTGCGGCTCTTCGTGTTTCATTAGCAGCTGATTGATATTAATATCGGCCCCGGCAGATGGAAAGGGAGGAGCTTGAGCTCTCTTTCCTCAATAGAAGTAGGCTGATGGAAAAACAGTTTGAGACTCACCGCCTTATTACACTGGCTCCAGCGGTGGAACAAGTTAGCAAGAGGCTCCATAGGACTGGATCTCGTTACTGTTTTCCTTATGCACCAGCACCGTAAGCAAGTATATGGCATCAAAGCAGCATCCCTATTTTTAAAGTGCTACCCTCTTTTTCCAGTGTGTTTCTCTTTCCCAGCCCCAGCCAGGAGTTCTGGTCATTTGAAGGCAGAGGCAGCGCTGCATTTTCCCCCTTGGAGCAGAACTCGCCCTAAGAGGATGGTGAAATTGAAAGATTGAATTGCTTGCGTGAAAATGTCAAATTACACCAGTAACTTCAGTGATAACAGTGCCGGATGTTCTGGGCAAACAACAGCTGGGCAAACAAGTCGCGTTCAGTCTATCTTGCAATAAAATCTTCTTGGTCATCTCAGGCGTATCACTTTTTTTTTTTCTCTCTCTTTTTTTTTTTCCTGGTACTTCTGTAGTCGGGAAACAGCGAGCGGCTGCTCCTTCCCTGGGCTCACAGGGGCTTCCCCCTCGGTGCTGCAGTGTCTCAGCTCGGGGGGCTGTGGCATCGTGGAATCAAAGAGCCTGGATTCGTCGCATGGGGAAATTGGTGTCCACATTTTTCCTGGGTTAGGTGGCACCCGATGCTTGCTCCCAAACACCATTCCAAGTTTGCGTAAGTCTCGAAAATGCAGCATTTCAGCTGCCTCTCCGCTGTTCTGTTTTACGCAAGAAAATCTCCTTATCGCTGGTCGATTTCCTAATGGATAAGAAAACAGCTCAGGACTTCACTCACTCTACCTCGCATTTAGATGTAGCGCAGAGCGGAATAGAGATGGCTCGGCTGGTAGCGAGCCTTTTACTGAAGTCATCTTTTGAAATCCGTGTTGATAGTGACCAAAAATTGTTTGCGTCTTGCAGTTACACAGAAATTGTGGCACTCAGGAGACGCGCTTGCCGGGGGATGCTTTTCTTTCTCTTCCTTCCCTAAGTGGGAAGATTGACCATTTGTATTGCTGTGCAGAGAGAAGGAAGATTGCCCATGTGGTGTGATTAGCTGCTGGGGGCCGGGGTATTTGCTCCAAAAGCCTGGTGCAGCTGTGATGGGGCCTGCAGGCACTCGGAGCAGCGCGGATGCTGAGCCTGTGCGGCTTCAGAGGCGCTCAGCTTCCCTACCTGCCGTCCCCAAACGAGCCCAGATGCTCAACCCAGAGCTGCCGTGCAGCTGCCCAGCAATTGTTCCCTTGCAGAAGTGCACGCACGTGGTACAGATTTCGGCTGCAGTCGCAAGGGATGTGTGACAAGAGCTCGGAGATGTCAGAGCACCCGCTCGCGAGGAGAGGGCCACGTTAGCAGAGCTGCTGGCTAGCGGTAAACAGTCCTGGCACCCTTGTTTCAGGACTTGGCAGCAGCAGGAGTTGAACCGAGTCCAGCTTTACTCTCTACTGCCTGTTCAGTAAGTTGAGGACAAGGCAGATGATTAAGGAAATGTGGGGAAACTGCTACAGAAGCTTTTGGAAAGATAAGAGACTTTGGTCTCCATGTCTGACAGTCTGGCACTTTTCACTAGCATTGAATTCACATGCAAATCAAAGGCAACATCTACTCCCACAGGAAGCTTTATTAATGTACAGGCCTGCTCGTGAATCTCCGTGCTGATGAGGGTTGTGGGACCGACTTCGCTGTCGAATTAATATCCCTGTGCATCTTCCCTAGCCGGCTGCGTGGACACAGCGGGGTCCCCGGGCGTGGGAGCCAAGCTCAGGGTGGCCGCAGTCACCGTGCGGAGCTGAGAGAGGCACAGAGGCACCGTGCTGCCACACGCAGCCATCCACAGCTTGCCTTTAACTGGGACGTGCTGCCGTAACGAGGGCAGGTGTTGCTGGGCTTGAACCCGCATGGGCAAATTAATTGCACAAAGGCTGCGCAAACGAGCTTCTAGTGCTGGGCATGTAAGAGCAAAGAGGGCTGTGCTTTCTGGACGGAGCTAGCCATCCTTCGCACATCCCGCCAGGTGCGAGGGGTGCGGGTGAGGCTTTGGAGGGACGGGGTGAGTGTCCTTGAGCCGAGGTGGGAAGGGACGAGCATGGAGGGGCAGGGAGGCAGAGAGACTCGGGACCCCACCAAAGGCGCAGTGGCTGCTCGGTGCAGACGTGCAGTAAGAAGCAGACCTGAGCCATAAACAACCTTCCTTCCGCATCTTAAACCCGAGCTCATCTGATGCTTAGGTTTTATTGCTGCCGGTTATTTATAAGCGGAAGAGCCATATCTTGAGAGCAAAGGCACGGGAAATGCTGCTTCAGGCTGCGATCCGCTGAGCTGCCAGCTGAGCACCATCGCACCCACACCCCTGTCGGCCTCCTGATGCTGTCCCTGCCCGTCCACGATGCTCCCTCCGGGCACCACGTCCAACTCCGCATGGGTGTGGGTGCCGTGCAGGTGGGACTGGAGCAGGGGCAGAGCGCTGCCTGCACCCCCCGCGAGCCTCAGCGGCGGGCAGAGACCCCCGGTGGGCATCGGGACGAGCGCCGAAGGGCTCCTGGTGGCGGCGGCCGTCCCGCCGGGCTACACGGAGCTCGCAGCCAGCTCCAGTAGAAACCAGGCATTTCTTGCACAGCTACTTGTTCTGGGAATCTTCAAAAATTTCTGGCAGCCAATTTTAGTTGTGCAGCCTCTCAGCTGCCAGAACGGATAGAATATGATCGTATCACATGAAATGCATGCAGGGTCTGCTATAGCAACTGTATTTCAAAGAGACAACACATATGGTGACTGGTTCTTTTTGGAATAATATCTATAAGTTGATGATGTTTTATTCAAAAAGGCTGTAGCTTGAAAGGTTAGGGATGTTCTGATTGTTTAGTGTATGATTAAAGAAAGGCTTCCGTGGTTTTTTTGGCCTATTGAATCTAATTACTGGGAACTAAAATGATCATTTGATTGCACATTTACCTGGAATTATTCTTCGGCAGAGCCAGTCTTAATAATATATAATAATATGTTGCGCTTGTACTGTATAGCGCTTCTTGTCTGAGCAACTCAGAGTGCTTTACAAGTATTCATTAATTAAATAAGCCATACAACACCCCTGTTAAGTAGGTGAGTGTTTGTTGCCCATCCCCTTAAATCTTCTAGGGTATTTTTCTGCTGCCTCTGCTCACCCTTGAAGATGCTTCAACAGCTAAAGAAGCTAATTCAATAGAAATTAACGTATATATTCTGGCCGTATTTAGCACTTTGTGCATAAAGGTTTCTTTTCCCTTTTTGCACCCGGTGAGCTCTGGGGCCGGAGGGTCTTTGTGCCGTGTCTCCACGCTGTGTTAGAGGTGCTGCAGGCACTGAGCTTCAGCTCTCCGCCTGCAAACGCACGATCTGATTTTACCTTGGTCGCACCAAGCCCTGCTGGACATCACATCCACCCTTACGGGGTTTTCTGATCCCGTGGAGGCTTGTTACCACCTCTGAAGCGAGGGCACATGCCGGAGCGCTGGAAGCTCTCTTCTCCCTGCTAGCCCTGGCGAGCTGGCCACCAGCGGCCGTCCCTCGGCCCCCGGGCTGCCGCCGTCCCCTGGGAAGCGAGCCATGGTGCAGGGGTGGCCGGGCCTTGCTGCGGGGTGGCAGCCCCGAGCCCGCAGTCCCCCCAGCACACGCGTTATCCTCAGCGTCAAGCCTTGCCTGGCTGCTCGGCACGGAGATGAAACACTTGGCAACTTGGAGAAGCGAGTGAAACCCGAAGCGTATCTGACTCCTTAATTAAATAGGTATTAATTAAATCACTCAGAGAGCATACACAGTAGGAGTGGGGAAGGTTTCTTCCCTCCTTCCGTGTAGGCATCTTGCAAAGGGACTATTTTTCTTGTTTTACATTAATGAAGTCTTCAGCCTTCCCACTTTGCCACCTACACATGTACCGAACGTCTCCAAGGAGACCAAGAAAGCCCGAGTCCGGTGCTGGTGAATCCTTCAGGAGCCGCGGGCTGGGGTCTCGCCAGCTGAGCCTCAGCTGTGCCGCAGCCCATCATGCAGGGACCAGCCTCTTCTTCCAGTCCCCTGGCTCGGGGCTGAGGAGGAGGTACTCGCTCCTGTTCCTGCTTTCCCCTGGGTTTCACCTCCTCGTGCTGTCTCATCCCCACCCGATGAAGAAATTGGGCCTTGTGGAGCAGCTGGCTCCAGTGCCCAGGGCTGCTTTTCCCTCACTGTGCAAAGAAATTTGCAGCGATCCACCACCGAGTGTTGCTTCGCTGGCTCTTCAGGCACCGTGTCCCTTGCCCCTTCATCCCGTAGCTCTGCAGCGTCCCTTTGCTGCTCACCCTTAGCTCTCCTGCCATAGCTTTCCAGAAACTTCTCCGCCTTCCTACGGTGCTGAGGAGAGCAGACCGTGACATACGACTGCCCTCTTCTGTAAACCAGACCTGACCCCTGGAGAAGAGGAGCGCAAACGCCATTAGTGCGTGAGGCTGCCTGGGAGCAAACGGGGCCATGTGGTGCTCGGGGCAGAGGGTGCAAATAACCTGGCGGGGGTCCCCACCGGGATCTCGGCAGTCATTCCACGTTCACACGTGGAAGCTGAACTGGAGGTGCTGCTGGTTTTGTCCATAGTCAGGGTGGGAATTGTGTTGGGTGGCTGTCACCCCGCTGTGTGCAAGTGCAGAGATTGGTTTCCTGGAAGGCACTGCTTGAGGATTTCCCCAGGGGATGTGCTTTGGGAGCGGAGCGGTGCCTGATGACCAAAGGGGTGTCCTGACCGTATGCTGTGCCTGTAGCTCCCCACCTCCTGTCTGCTGCAAACTCAATTTTCCCCACTCTGTCCTCGCAGGCTCTCCAGGTGGCACGGCAACTTCTACTGCAACAGCAGCAGCAGCAGCAACAGCAGCAGCAGCAGCAGCAACAAGTTAGTGGATTAAAGTCTCCGAAGAGGAATGACAAACAGCCAGCCCTTCAGGTAAGGGAAGCTGACGTCCTTCGTGGGGGGCTCTCTTGCTAGTGAAAGGTGTGTGGATGCTCCTCTTCGTGAGCGTTGGCGTGGGACCTGCAGGATCGCTTGGTTTCAAACCAGTTTCCTCCAGGGGACGTGCACAGAGCAGCTGTGGCTCGTGTAAGCGGGAGCGGAGTGGGGAACAGGGCTTGGTGCTCTTGAAAATCCCACCCATGACATATTTACAGATGTGGAGCATGCACTTAGCATCTAGTGGGCTTGGGTTATTACAAAATGGAATAGCTTTTGTTACAGTGTCAGGGCGCGTAGGAGATTTGCATTAACGTTTCTGTTTGATTGCTGTTCAGTTTGTAGCCTGTGTTCACTCACACTGTTGATTTGCTGTGTCAAGGATATTGGGAAAATATTAGGATATCATCAGTGTGATTTCTTCCCTTTTATTGTCTGCTGATTTGTGGACATCTTCAGAAATAAAATGCAAATATTATCGGGCTTTGCGCTGTTATGAATTCAGAAAGCTAAAACCAACATAGCGCTCCCAAACAGAGGATGTATGCACACATACGTGGCTTTGGAGTACATTCTGCTAGTCTTGCGGGATAAATCACAGGAGTTAAAGACAAGAAAGAACTATTAGATCATGTATCACATTTTCCTTTTTTTCTGTTGCTGTTCTAGTGTTAGAAATCCCAAGTGATGGTGGGACCGCTATTATTTTCCTTCAGACGGTTTTCCATAACAAAGCACACACTCAGGAACTTTCCACTTTAATTCCATCCTCTTGCTCCAAGTAATACCGCTTGTATAAATACTGAGTCAGTCCCTTGCCTTGCCTCGTGTTCACACTCCTCAAACATCTGAGATACTAACATGTACTTGCCAGTTTTGGCAAATTATATGTATCTAGTTCTTATATGTTTCGTAAACCAGCACTTCTAGACCCTTGACCACTTTGCTGGCTTGCAGCTGGTTATTGCTTTTATTATTGCACTCTTTGCAATTGCAGCGTGTCACTCTGGTTCTGATAGTAAGTTACTGAATACAGCAGCTCGGTTGCAGTCATACAGAACCCTGTAGCTGGGACATTTATCTTATCTCGCAGTTCTATATCTGATGCTTCAGCCTCTGTAGCCCCAAATTCTTTCTTTCTTTTTTTTTTTCAGTTGTTGTCATAGCACATTGTCAAACTCATGTCTGTTTTGCTCTTTCTAATTTTTTTTTAGTTTGATATACTATCACCATGAGTTCCCTGACAGCATTGCTGCCTCTCTTGCCTTTTATATGTGCTTCAGATTATTTTCCTCCAGAAATACAGATCCTAGACTCTTTAAATATGTAGTAAGATGGAAGGTAAAGCTAAAATCACTAAAGGCCTTGACAGCAAAGTGAGAGGACCTGATCCTGTGGTCCTTACACAAATAAAGCTCACCGCGACTTCAAGGGGAGTTTTGCCTAAGTGAGGAATATCTATTAACTGCAGCCCTTGGCCCGGCGAGGGCACCTTCTAGCTTTTGTGTAGTGATTTCATCTTCAAAGCATTCTGCAAATACTGATCTCCAAAACATCCCCAGAAGGAAAGTCTGATAAGTAAGTAGCATTATCCCGGTTCTGGACAGGGAAACTGAGGGAAGCAGGTTAAGTGACTTGCTTAGGATCACAGAGGGAATTGGTTTTAGAGGTAGGATTAAGATTCATGAGTTCCTGGCTCCCACCCCCGTGCTCAGGCTGCTGGACAACACCTCACACTTTATAGCCGAGCTATTATTCTTTTGGAAAGTATGAAGCATTTTGTCATTGGGCAAATATACGTTTTATTGGCAGTGTAGAGTGCCATAATCCAAACCGTTACATTAATGCTTTCAAAAATATTTTATTTGGTAAATCCATAGCTGATCCATATGCCTTTTAATAGACTCTTCCACTGGGGACATTTTTAATGAGAGATTGTGCTGGCTAGGTCCAGTGTCAGGTACTAAAAGAAGTGCTTTGTTGTGCAGATGTCTTAAGAATAGCTCCAGAGGATGAAATATGACTGTGTTGACCTTTCAGCTGTGAGCTTATTTGTCAGGATTCAAATAAGTTGAAAGGATCAAACCAAACAGTTTCCGTAGTCAGACTGGGAATTGTGTTGCAGAGGTCAACAGTGAAGGCCACATCGCGGATTCCATAACATAGCCAATTGTTGGTACGTATTAAAGTACTGGAGCAGCTCCTGCAGTCAGAGACACAATTAAAATTCTAATTTATTAATGTATACAGAGAGCTGGCCCAGCCTGTCACTCACTGATTCAAATGACTGCCCAGCCTTTTTTTTTTTTTTTTTTTTTCTCCTCACTCCTGGAGCTTTGCGGTCTTAAGCGTACTGGAAGTCCTCTTGAATACAACAGACCTCGAGTGCATCCGTAGAATGCGATGTATGACTGAAAGGAAATCACGACGCTTGGGTTAGGATTTTTGAGTAAAACTGCACACACACAAACACCCACAGCCCCGACGTCTGATCACACCGCGCTGACGAGGCAATACCCGTTCTGACAGTATGTAGAATAAATACCGAGGGTGGTGGAAACGCGCCCATTTTTCAAAAGTTTGCTTGAATAACGAACCAGCCATCTTTGCACGTCGTTAATATCGGTCTCGCTGGACAGCCCCAGCAGTTAGCAGATCTGTATTTTTTCCTGACAAACAGACATTATGCATAGCAAGAACACCGTAGCCATTGCCTAACTCTGCCATCTCCCGTGCTTGGCAAGCACCGGTGAGAAGCCTCGTGCCGCGTGTGGTAGGGAGCTGCATTTGTGTGATGCCAGGGACGGGATGCCCTTCACCTGGAGTCGGTTCTCCCAGTAAAATGCCCCGGGGTCCTGTGGGGCCGCGGTGCTGAAGCATGGTGTGGGGAGAGCCCCGTCCGTCGCAGGCTCGGTCATTTAATGCTGGTTGGCAGGCTTTGTCATGTAAACCCAACTGGCACAAACAGCTGTGGAGAATTAATCTAGTATAGCTGTGGAGCTAATCTGTTATCGCCTCGTGGATAATTTCCTATATTCCCTCTTTATTCGCTGATCAAATAGCCATGGTGCTTAAATATGTGCTGGCATCCCGTGGCCTCGCTGGGGCGGGGTGCCTTGAATGGCATTTACATGACAATGGGCTCCAGCCGTCGTCTTTGGGACCTCTTGACCTTGATAACGGTACCTGGAGACCTGCTTTTAGCAAATTTTGAGATGCTCAGTTATAAGAACTTGGACACAGGAGTAGAGATGTGCTCTGCTGATAGTTGAAAAAAATAAATCTCCAAATACACGATGACTCACATTTTGAGCCTATCTCACACTGCCGTGCTTTATATTTGGCAGTGACCTCCAGTTTCATAGCCTGATGACACAAACAAAAGAAAATTGAAAGTTAAGGAATGGATTTAGTAACAGCAATTGGGAAAAGAATATAAGAAGTATCAAACCTACAAAAATCACTCGAAGTGGAAAAAGGCTAACGCACAGTTGATAATATATTTGCCATAGATGTTAGATCTCCTTGAAACTGTAAAACAAATAATTTAGCAGGCCAGGTATGCTTAGGTTTTTGAGAATTTGCACATTTTTCGTGGCCAAGATAAATACGTCTTTGTATTAATAGATGTATTGATTAAAATTTTCAGCCTTAATTGCTGATGCTCTTAACGATTATTCATTTTTGTTCTTCAAGCATTTTAGTTGTTGGCAGGAACACACAGATTGGAAACAAATCAAGAGACACATTTTCTCCCAAGAAAGTAAAAGTGCATGTGTGTTTTGGCAATACTAAAAATACAATTTTTTTTTAAAGACGTAAATGTTGTGTGTTGCATTGAGCTGTTGGATACTGGACTGAAAACAGATTTAGGAGGTCCAAGTCAGTATCTTGCAATTGAAACCGATCACTTGACTTTTTTATGTGATTAAATGAGATTTGTTGTTTTAGAGTAACCTGTGTGTGTTTGGAGAGAAGAAATAATGAAATTACTAAGATGGAAACTTTCGTTTTCTGTTGACAAAACAGAAAATAAATCTTCCCTTTAGGTCATGGCCAAGGAAAGAATTTGGGCTTCTTTTAGATTTTCAGGGTGAGACTGGGGGAGGTGGAGGGGACGGAGCTGTCTTCGCCTTTGCATACTGGTGCTTTTTAAAGAAGGCTTTTGGCTGGGCTTTTGTAGAATTTAATTTGCATGCTGCAATATCCTATATTTCTTTTCAGTATCTTGAGCAAGAGATAGACAAGAGGAAGAGGAAAAATCACAAGAGCAGGGTAATCTGCTGTAGCTTGTTGTTTTGGGCAATTACTGTTTTTTATGAAATTAGAAAGTGTTTGCTTGGAAATATACTGAACACTGAAAGGTGAAGGGAAGGGTACTCTGTTTCACTTGGAGCACTGAAGGAACAGGGTACGTAGCCTTGGGTTTCACGCACGTTGTACCTTTTTACATAGCAGTAAATTTAACAACTGGTAGAGAAATTATGCCTCAGCAGATGATTTGGAAGGGGAAAAACATTTGCAAGCATATTTATTGTATTTGTACGAGTATCGCTCTGTTTCACAAACACGTGAGTTTGTCTGAGTTTTGGCCTCAGTCAAGGCAGTGGAAATTCTGCCACCAACTCTAGTTGGTGGCAGGGTTGAGATTTCACTTCTGCAACACTTAAATAGTTCGCCTATGAAAATTTTACTTGAGTCTTTTTTTTTTTTTTTTTTTTTTTTTTTTGACTTTAGATAAAAAGCAAATTTGAGCTGAGCTTTGCTGGTTTCTGCTGAAGGACCTTTAGCTCTTTATTTTTCCTCCTAAGCCCAATTATAGGTATTAGTCAGTTCTTGGAATATGCCTGTGAAGTGCTAATATCATCAACCCCAAAACATAACAAAATCTGAGTCAGGTCCTCAAAATTACATGATCAGCTTGAAAATTTTGATGTTAAGAGTTTTTTTTTTTTTTTTTTTTTTTTTTTTTCAGTGAAACCTGGAGGCCTTTTTTTGCCACCCTTTTAGGTTTTTTAAAACCTTGAGTATTCAGATTTTCCAGTTTTTCAACCTGAGCAGAAAGGTGACAGACACACTTGCTTTTCTTGAAAGAAGCCTATGATTGCCCTGGAAATAACACGATTCCAAAAAACGGTGGCTTCTAGGAAACCAGCCACGGTGAGAGCTGGCTGTGTGAGAAATGTGAGCAAATACGGTTCTTCTTCTCTCACAGCCATGCAGATGGAGACGGGACACGGAGTGGCTCGCTCGAGGTCGGAGTACGGCAGCTCCTTGGTGCCCTTCGGGTGCCAGGCTCCATGGGGCCTGTAGGCCCGGCATCCACGTACTGCAGAGGAGCTGGCGTCCTCCGGCCCTCTGTCCTGCCAGACCACCCCCAGTATGATTTTCCAGCACGTTTCTGCTTTTACGTGAGGTGTTTACCTTTTAAAAAAGGAGATTCCTGACCAGGTTGCTGGGGCGGAGGGCTCGCTTTGCCCGAGCACGGCCTGGGAGCTAGCCACATTGTGGAAGGGGAAAACAAATGAAACATTCCTGACTGGTCAGAAATGTGTAAATTGCTGACAAAATGACACATGTAATTAAGAGTGCTCCTGCCATTTTACCTTGTGGTTTACACCTACAGTGTTGAAAAAAGAGAGTGACTCCCACCTCGCTAATTACCATTATCACTGAAATGGTAGGGTTTGAGTCATTAGTTCCATGTGCATTTAATTAGAGGAAGGCTGAAATTGGATTTAACTTATTACTTTTTCATGGATCACTTTCTTGTCATCACTTCAAATTGGATTGCAGCCCCAGGTAACTAATTATGAGCGCCACAGGATCAAGAGTGAAAAAAGGTAATTAGGAATAACACTGTTGGACCCTTGCTGGTAGTCCACTTGTGCTTGGGAAGAAATGAGAGCAGTATTTTGTAGTATTACAGATCAGGGAGTTAAAGGTATGCACTATTGCTAGGAATCATGGGAGCCTGCCCCCCTCCTATAGCGGTTTATATGATGTACAGCTGGGTTGAAGATGTTGTATCGACATGGTTCCACAATCAGCTCCTTAATACCTAGATTAAACTTGTAAAAGCAACAGATTGGTTGTAGGTATGAGGCATCTCAACAACTGTGTAGTCAGGGGTCCTTACGTGCGTGATTGCAGCAAAGCTGTCAAGGCACTTTTGAGCCGTGGTACAGAGCGGTTTAAGTACAGCGAGTTGGAATTGATAACAAATTAATGAACATATTAATGATCCGAAAAGATCGTTCCTATCTGACCGGGAGATAAATCAATCAGGGGAACAACGGTGAGGCAGATGATGTGTACGTCAGGAATTTAGCTGCCACTGCTGCTGTGATAAAATCAGGACATCGCTTTTCTTTTGTTTGCTGGAGAGGTTCCTTTTTCTTTTCTCTCTCCGTTTTTGTAGGGAAGGCTCGGTTAGTTGGTTTGTCCTTTTTTTTTTTTTTTTTCCCCCGGTGTGTCTTTTTTGATCTAGTAGATCTGATTGCCAAGTTCTGCTTTCTTCAGAAAATACTTTAAAACAAATTGTTTTATTTCCATGTGCAGAACAGAATTCAGAACTGCAAGTAATCAATTTTATTGACACAGTCTGGAAAAAAATGTTGATGAGAGTTCAAGGATGTGAAAAGATTGAAATTTCAAAGTACCCAACACTGAGTGTAGGAAAATTTCAAAAGTAATTTCATTAAGTGAAGAAATCTATTGTGTTGGGATCTCTGAGAGGAAAGTCTGCTCGAGGACCTAATGATATTGCAAGGAGGTTGCACAGCTGATTTTTGCCTTTAAAAGAGGAAAGTTTCTTAATTTCTCTAAGTAGTGAATCACAGTTTAAAGGCTAACACAATTTCCTTAGGTTGTTTGAAATGGCTCTTAATGCTCTGTTAATGTAGGCAAATATTTGTGACTCAGTGTTGGGTAAGTGATGCTTGCTCATTATTTCCTGATGCAAGCAAATTGTAGGAAATTATGTGAACACCATGCAGAGATGCTGAATAGACTTAAGAGTAACAAAACTTGGTTACAGAAATTAAGTCTTCTTCATTTGGCCTACATTACAAAATAAATCTAGAGATTAAAAGGTATTACCTTGAATGCAGAAAAAGAGAATCTCTTTTAATACATCTCAAATTGATTTACAATTTTTATACATAATGTTCGTCTGTGGTTGAAAAGGGGGCATCCTGAGGTCAGGTGATGTAGTGTTTCCATTTTTCCATATGAGTCTTACTGTGTGTGATAAAAGCAAACTCCTTTATTTTGTAAGTCTGCAGGAATTTCTGATGAAGTGCAGAGGTCACTTTTCTGTCAATTTGAGTAGGCAGCATTTTTGAACTACTGTTTCCCCCCCCCCCCACAAACCGTGGCACTGCTCTGACACACACACACACACACACATGCTCGCGCGCCCTCTGAGCTCTCCAATCTGCAACTTATTAGTGCGCAGCACTGGAGCCTGTCCAGCGGTTAGAAAATTTCCTGAAGCCTGGAATAACAGCAGTGGGTGCAAGTGCCATCGAACAGAAGTGACAACGAGGGGCAGTCCGGCCCGCCTGGCACCGTGCCCGGGCTGGGAAACCAGCTGAGATAGGAGAACGCAGCAAGATTGACGCGGTGCATCTGGGAAATGCTCAAAAAGTTTGCTTCTTGAAAAAATTACCTTCTGTGATCGTAAGACATCATCTGTTTTCCTGCAGATATTGTTTATAACAGGGTTTTCAAGCACTTGTCAAATAACCAGGAGTGAAGGAAACAGGCTAAAAATCTCTTACCGTTCAGATGAGTCCTGGTGTAATTGGAAAAAACAAACTCTCGTAATAGAAATCTGCAGCTTCCCAAGTCAAATGGTGCCTGCTAGAAGGAGAAAAGGAAGCGATTAGTCAAAAGCAGCACTGCAAGGAGTTGTCGAAGGCGGCCGCGGCGATGGCGGTGGGAGGAGGAAGGCTGGGGCAGTGTGCGCATCCGTGTAATTACGGTCGCGGGGAGGTGAAGTCATACCTAGGGACTGTTTGGTGCGTTGCTTAGCTTTTGTTTCTGAGCTGTGAGATCATGGGCAAAATATTATAAACATATCATGGCTATAGCTTGCTTGTGTAACAAAAGATCAGGAACTTTTATTAAGTTTGTTTTCCTTGTCATATTGTAAAAATTTATTATGTGTACTGTGTATATTAGAAACAGATTCGGGCAATTCTGTCTAAATGAAGTCATCCCAGCTATTTCCAGACTGTCTGTTTTTGGTTGTGAATAATTTTCATACATCAGATGGTTGTCATATTTAGTCGCTCTCTACATTCTAAATAGGACGTATCCCATTTTGAACTTGCACAGACCGGAGCAGCCTTCACGCCTAAGGCTGCCTCGGCCGCGGGGCTGCGCTCGGGCTGCCTGGAGGCGACGGGGCTGAACGACAGCAGCAGGGCTGGTGGCTCTCCGTGTGGCGCGGGGAAGAGCCTGCCAGACACCTATTTCAGCTTGTCCCTTTGTGTTCACACTTGGCAACAAGCATGTTGAAAAAAACGGGAAGGAAAAAGTACCGTGTATCAACACTCTTCTAGGTTAAAAGAAGCTCTTCTCTCAAAGAATGCATCCTGTTTTTTCATTGTAACACGAGTGTGTTTAAATGTTTAATGTGGAAATTTAAATCCCGCACACATCTACATATCAGCTAAACTGCTGTGGCTCTGTGACTTTTTTTTTTTTTTTTTTTTCATTGTAATCCTTGCAGCAGAGTTTCCTTAGTGAGCGTGGTGAGGCTCTCTGGTGCTCCTTGTGCACCAGCCCAGAGGTGTGTGCGCTGGAGAAATCTGCAGCGATGATCACAGAGCAGAATTTTGCCCTGAAATCGTCAACTTTGCCAGAAATACTTGAGTTATAGCAATTTGCTTAAAAAAAAAAAAAAAGAGCAAGGGAGACAGAAGAAGGCATTTTGATCTAGCTTGTGTGAGCAGAGGAGAGCAGCTGTGTGCCTCATGTGTTTAAATCTCTAGAGCTAATATTGAAGTTTCAGGGCAACAAGTGCAACATATCAGAATAAGCAGAAACTAAGAAACTAAAACCAGTGAAACAATTGGGAATGCCTTTGAATTTGGCTGTGGAGCTTGACAGTTTTACAGCTGTGTAGTCAGGATGGCAAAATACTTTGTGGTGTGTGCAAAGGAAAAACTGTTGCATTGCTGAAATGTTTTTATATTCGCAGTAAATGTAACGTGCCTTTTATAAATTACTAATCTGGTTAAGGTGTAACATCAGTGGCGCATAATCCGGGTTCACGGAGAGCCTAGAAAATGGAAGGAGACTGAAGGCACAAGACAGCAATGTACTTTGTGTCAAGATGAAGTTCGATGAAGCATAGAGAAGATGAAATAGATTATTAAATAAACTTCGAGAGAAGATGGGAAAGGCACCGAAATCTCTCATTTTGAAAGGAATTAGTTTACTTGATTATATGCAACTGTATCACACTCAGGAAAGTCTAAGACAAATGAAAGCAAAACAAAATTTAATTGAGCTATTATTTTGCAGACTTTGGCTCCGTTTCAGACAGCCTAATCAAATTGTGCTTTGCTCAAATAACTAATGTTAAATGCAGTCTACCAACAGATGTTTAAACAGAGACTAATTGGAAAATCTACATCCTGGCTTTAGCATGTCTAGCTGGAAAACTTCGGAAATCGCGCGCTGAGGGGAGGCAGGGGACGGCCAGGAGGACGTCAGGTGGCGCTGGGGCTGCTCCCTGGGTGCAGGGAGTCGGGGTGCCCGCGCTGGGGCCGCCGAGGTCGCGGATGCTGGAGCTCGGTACCGGGGCTGCTCGGAAAACCGTCCTCGATGGCCTTACGTCACCGGAGTCACGTTGCAGCTCCATAGATCATGCCACATGCCAGGGTGTGCGGAGTAAGTAAAGCGGCGAGGCACTTTTTCAAGTGGTCTGTGTGGTTATCAAACCTTTCTTGCCCGTCCTGTCACTTACGGCTTGTACTTTTCGAGCAGTAGGGATTCAAATAATACCTTGCTGTGGTTTAAGCTATTAACCCGAGTGGCCAATCTCGATTTTGAGCCTTTTGCAACGTGGCTGCGCAGCCAAGCGGACCTCTTTGATGTGCTGCGGCACTGGGTGCAGCTGGGGCCACATTTGTCCCAGGTTTAAGTGACAGCCACCAGGGTGTGCGCTGGAGCTGAGGCGTCCCACGGAGCTGGGTTTGGTTTCCTGCGTCTGGTGGTGCACCAGAGTCACTCCACCAGCACCAGCGGGATCCCTTCTGGTTGGTACAGCGGCAGGGAGCAGACCCACGGTGAGTTCTTGGTAGGGTGTTTATTTTTGTGCACTGGCTGCTCACCAAGACTTCAGGCCCAAGTGTTATTCATGGTTTGTGCTGGGGCAGGGGGCTTCAGGGGCTGGTTCTGGTTGTTGGCAGCTGTTCCAACACAGACAGAGAAGGACAGCTCACGTTTTCAATTCGTATTTTGAGGATCGAGGCACAGTCAGTTGTCCAGTGTGGAAGGTGTATCCACACAGTCCTCAAGAGGCAAAAATCAGAAACACCCGTGTGAAATTTCCCACCTTTCCTTGGCAATAAGGAATCCAAAGACGCATTTTGTCTCCCAGCAGCTCAGATAAGTGTGCCGGGAGATGCCAGCAGCCGACCCACCTGTAGGTCTGTAACCGCGGCACAAACTCCGTCACACGGATCCTGTTGGTGTTGCTGCAAGGCGGCTGTGCCGTCACCGGTGCCACCGGCTGTGCCGTTACTTGGTGAGCCCCCAGCCTCATCCCCCCGTGAGCTCCTGGGGCCAAAGCAGCAGCCTGGCGCCCTGAGGCTGGCTTGTGCCCCGTGTCCCTGTTTCATGAGGTCTTTATTCTGCAGGGAGCGATGGTGGCACACGGGCGGCCTGCCCGCTCGTGTCTCGGGGCAGCAGCTCCTCGGCTTCGTGCTGGTGTTCTCCAGGCTCGCCATGCAGCACGGAACGGGAAGCAGCCAACCCGAGTGTAAAAAAAATAAATGCCCATATATATATATATATATATATTTCCAAATTTACCAATTGGAGCTCTACAAAAGACAGATTATATTCTATGGCTTGTAAACAGCAGGGCAGATATTTCAGGAGAACTGCAGACAGCTGTAATTTTGTGAATGTGCACAAATTACTCAGAAAACAAATACTCCTCTGCCTACACAGCTGTATTCGCCACTGCGGACCAGAATACCTTTTGCATGATGCTCACGCCTGGTTCCGCGGCACATAACAGTGCTCAAATGAATAAAGTGTGATTTGAAAGCGAAGTCGGAATTGCTGCGCTCCGTGGAACCCTGCCTCGTGGGCTGGGGAGGAAGCTCTGGAGGAGCAGCGGGAGCTAAGGGCAGCGTTTAGGGCTGGGGGCTGCCTCGGCCCCTTTGGTTGCTCTGCCCCCAGGAGGGCCGGCAGCACGGCCAGTTGTGCTGTTGGGTTCTGCGCCGGCGGTTCCTTCTGTTGGTCCTTCTGCCGTGTGATAAGGAGGTGTAAAAGGGAAGTGTGACTAGCAAGAGGGAAGGCAAAGAAAATCCCCCAAAGTAAAAATAAGGCCGAGCAAGAACAAGGAAAGCACGAGTTGGCAAGAGCCAAAGGCCTCGCATTGATTTTGCTTTTAACTTCTGTGTTTATTCAAAGGCTGTGGATACAGGTTAACTTCCTTAGCTCAATATTTATTGCTCCGTTACTTGTCTTAGGCTGGAACAATGAGCACTTTGTTGATTGGGTTAAAAGACTGTCCCATTGCACTCCGTCTCCTGCATCTCCCTCCGTACCTGCGGGTTTTAAGCAGTGTATTTTAATTTCAGATTTCTAACCCTCCGTCGCGCCCCGCTGCTGTGCCGCCAGCAGCAGCACTTGAGGGATTATTGTTCGGCTTCTCAAAGCGGGCCGTCAGCTTCTGCGAATCCCGACCTTCCTTGGTGGCGTTACACCTCGCAGGCTGGGCGCGGGATACACATGTTAAAGGAGAGGGGAGCTCTCGGGTGGGTTATCCTTCCTCAGGAAAGGCGGTAGAAACATCCTGCAGTAGAATTAAAACGAGGAGGGAGAAAGCTGTGGGGACGATGGCTGCCTTTCTGTTTGACAGCCGTCCCGGCTGCTGCCCAGCTGAACTGGCACACGAGTGAGTACCTCCCGGCGGGCAACTGCTGACCCTTGAGCAGAAAATCCATGGAGTTAGCATACAGCAAAAGCCAACCGTGCTGATTACACCCCAAGGTAGCGATGGGCACGATTTCGGTGCCCAAGACCTACCCTGGCCAGGCCCCATGCTGCGGTGGTGGGAAAGAGGTCCCCAGATACTGAGGATTTCTCAGGGACCAGAGGCATTAGCGTAACGCCGAACATAGCCAAGGTATTTTTAAGTCCCGTTGCGCGCAGCTGACCCTCCAGGGGAAGGTATGTTTATGGCTTCCATCGCTGTTATTTTTTCCTTGCGCTTGTTGCTTGGAAAGCGTGCTCATTTTGAGTCCTCCGCTCAGCTGTGTCTACTGCGAAGAAAAACAGAACGATTTCTTCTGGGAGAGCCCCACAGTGGACACATCAGAGCAGCAGTGACAGCTGCAAAATTGTTTTGTTGGTTTGTTGCTAATTCGGCAGGAGGGGAGCGGAGGGGACCACCCTGCCTTAAAAAAAATAAAAGGAGGGAAAGAAAAACAAAACCAAACCAAAAAACACTTTTGGTTTTTAACTTTGATTCTGCTGAAAAAAGCAAGAAGAAAAAGCCATGAGCAGCCTTATGCCTGGGATGGGATGATACAGCAACCGTGGGGGCACTTCTTATTTCTGCTTGCTTTCTCCACACGCCTGTAGGATGCCCATTCTTTCGCTTCGGCGCTTTGCCACCGGAGTGCTTCAATTTGCAAACGCCAGGAAATTGAATTTCCCAACGTGCCTCTCAAGCCAGAGCACTGAGAGCAGCAGAGGTGCTGCGGATGGCTGACGTGTGAGCAGTTCAGGCTGCAGCAATGGGTACGGGGCCGTGCTGGGGTGCAGGAGAGGAGGGATAGTTGCCCGTGTTCTCGCGGGGACCTGGCTGGCAGCGCATTGTCTGCGGGCAGGTTAGGAGGGAATGGGAAATGAAGCGGGGTGGGGATCCGGCAGGCTCTCCTGGCGGCGACTGCTGCACTCAGCGAAGCACCCGCAGCTCCCAAACCACCCAGGCATGCCCACAGCACCCCCGTTTTGTAATACCGTCAGGTCTGGGACCAGTCACTTGCATTTTGAGGTCATTCTGCTGCTGTCCCCGGAGTGATGTGTGCCCTCGGGTCCGAGCGTTCAGCCCAGCATCCGTGAGAAGCCCCCGATGAGTGGCTGAATAGTTCAGAGCTGCACATGCTAAAGATAGAAATATTTTTTAAAAAAATCACTCCTCCCCCAAAATCTCCCTGTATTTTTTTAATCTCGCCTATGTACAGGAAAAGAAACGAGAAGAAATCCCAGCTCTGCATTGTTAGTGTATGTCACGAGCCAGATTGTACTACAGAGCACACTGATGGCTCTTCCCCTGAGGTATGGAAAGATCTATGTGTGCTAAGCAGGTGTTTTCATTTGTTTAATTGGAGCTGAGTTTAGCACAATATTACAGATAAATGAATTACACATGTTCAGGAATTCATCGAAAGGGATCGTTGTTTTGCTCAGACGCTTGTCTTCAGATCCGGGTTCGCACAGATAGCGTGCTGGCAAACACGGACGGGGCCCTGCTAAAAAAATGCTAAAAGCGTGCATACGTGGGGAAAGCGGGAAGTCTGGTTGCTAAAACAGCAATGACTATTTTGTCTTTGTTTAAACCGTAACGCTTACAATTTTGGGAGGTTCCTGTTCTGATCAAGGGAAAAAAAAAACCCGGTGCCTGTGTCAGGCACGGTTGGCATCGCTGGGGATGCCAGGGGATGGTCCCCAGGCTCTGGGGTGTGTGGCGCTGAGATCGGAGGGATGTGGAGGGTGGTAGCCGTGCCGCGTCTCCCAGTACCGACAAGACTGGAGCTTTCCCCCAAAAACATCAGAGCTCCGGCCCAACGCAGCGCACGTGGGAGCCCACGGGGCAGTTTGGAGGTGCTGCCTTTCAAGGGACAAGCAAAGCTGGTCACTTGTTCCAGCCTCCCTCGTGGCTTTGAGTAGTCCCGCCCTTGGCCAGCTTCCAAATGGGTAATTACACTGAACTTACCCAAATTTCCTCTGCAGACTCCATTGTAAACTATTTTCTCGCTCTCCCCTGGCAGTGTTGTGTATAACGGTGCTGCGCAGCATTAAACAACTGTCACACACAGCTCCAGAGGCTGTTGGGTTTCAGGCACAGAAAGTAAAAGGTCGTAGCAGAACTCGTGCTGAATTTTGGAGGAAGTATTGACTGCGCTTTTTCAGTTGATCAAGTGCCTTGGAGCAAGCTTTTGGATTGAAGGTGGGGTTGGTGTGTATGCTACTAGCAGAAGGTGCCAGCATTTCACACGGGTTGTGGAAAGCGACTCTTTTAGGGACAACCTCTCATGGAAGTCGCCTCCTTCAAGCCTTCCGATGGCGGAAATCCAGGCTGGTTAGCTGCCTGCCTCATTCATCCAGGAGTCTGTTAACACGAGCCTCGTGTACCGCATCCCTCCTGCCGGCTTTCCCCCAGCCATGCCCGATCCCTCTCCCCATGGGCAGAACAGGAGGGTCCCCTGTGGCACCAAGTGCCTTCCCTACCCCGACGTAAAGGCTGGCGGCCCTCGCCCACACCTGCACGAAGCGGCGCCCGCGTCCCGCTGCGGGATGGGACCAGGAGGAGGCTCTCAGCACAGCACTCCCCGCGTAACCCCGTCCGGAGAGCGCCGCAGCATCCCCTGCCCACCCAGCAGCGGGTCTCTGAAGGGAGCCAAAGGCACGTGGGGAGGTGGGGGGTGACCTGGGAAGTGCTGCTGTGTCCTCCAGGTTAAATGTGCCCACCGCAGGAGATCACGGAGGGGTGAGAGCGGGTTGGAAGCTTTTTAATCTGTTACTTGTGTGGGTCTTTTCCCGCTGCACGCCTCGGTATGTGGCTGTTGTACGAGAGGTTCCTGGGAATTCGTGTGCGTCCAAACCCAGCAGCGATCTCGGAGGAGTTGTGGTGGCACAATCTATAAACTCCTGGTTACACATATAGCTGAGCAAATAGCTTGAAATTTCTTTACACTCTTTGTTCACAAATGTATATTAAAACGTGCCCGTCCCACATGCGCACGCACACCCCCACCCTTTTCCTTCCTTCCTTCCTCGTTTTACACCCACTTCCATCAAGGCTTTGGCTCGTGGCATCCTTCCTCACCCAGGGAGCCGTGACCAGGGCTCCCTGCGGGGCCACTGGCCGAACTGCTCCTCCTTGCCATCATCCCCTGCCCCGTGTCCCGTGGCCGGAGCTGTCACCGGGGTCTGGATTTCCCCGGTGATGTGCAGCCCGTTGGGGAGGCTGCTTCTGCTGCTTCGAGCGCTTTAATGAGATGCAAATTGTTTGTGATGCTGCCTTATTAAATGTATTGTAATTTTAAAATCATTTGCTTGTTAATTGTATTTAAATAGCTGCCACTTAGACAAGCAGAAAGTTGCCAGAAAGATAAATGATTTTCTCTTTTTGCTGCGTTGGGAAGCGGCCCCGCTGACCTGGGTGGGCTGCTCGGACACCGCGCCGCCGGGGGGCACTTCCCGGGCAGGAGCGTGCCGGGGGCTCTGCCCTCACCCCTTCACAGGAGGAAGAAGCACTCCCGGCGTTACGTCCGCTCTGAAACCTCGGTGCCTTGACAAGGTAACGCAGGGAGGGTTGGGAGGCGTGTACCGAGGTAGCTTGTCCCTTGCTTCGGCCAAGCCACGTCATGGGATGGGTGCTGCGGGTGCTCTGGGTGCTGCTGCTCAGAGACAGGCGGTGCTGTGAGGCTGCCCCGTGCTGCTCCTGCCCCGTCTGCTGCTCCTGTCACCGTCTGCAGCACCTTCAAGGCTTTGTCCTGCCAGAATCCAAGGCCAGCTTTCTCCTGGCTCCGGCTGAGCAGCGTCAGGTCCCTGCTGAGCTCCGAGTTCAGCCGGGCTTAAAGCTGGTTTTGATCCTAGGTGGTTGCTAGCTTTGGCGTGGAGCAAGCTCCGTGGTGTCGGCCGTATTTTTGTTGTATTTCAAATGTTGTCCTGGAAAATGAAAAGCAATGTTTCCGTACCGGGTCGCGCTGCCTCCTCAGCGGACTCGAGGGCCCCACCCGGCCTTTCCCAGCTCGTCCGTGTCAGCACCGGACCCTGGCTCCCTTTCTGCCTTGCTTTTCCAGAGACAAATCGTGCTCCCTTTGTTTTCCTTCTGCATCCTTGTTGTGTGGCAGGATCAGTAATAATAGTTAATAATTAGCAGTTCAATAGCACTCTTCACCTTCCAGGCAATTTTAGGCATTAAATCACGGCCGCTCTGCTGGCAGGCTTGCAATATTGACTTGTTACTTCACCAGTGTCACAGAGGCAGCAAAAGCTGCGTTTTTATGGAGGCCAAAACGGGGTCATTTTGTTTTTTTTCTTAAGCACAAAATTGGCAAAAAACGAAATTTTCTCCTAGGCTGACACTTTGTTTGCCAAATTTCAGCATAGAGCCAATTTTTAAAGCTGAGTAATAAACACCTGAGAAGTTCTGGTTTCTAATGGCAGTGCTGAAAAGCCATTAAATGAATGGCTCCGCTATAACACAAGAAAACCCTCTTAAAACTGCTGAAAAACCCGTAAAAGCTGGACGGAGGCTTCGCGAACGCCAGCCTCGCCTCCGAGCCTGGCGCTGGGATGCGAAGGAAACCCGCGGGGAGCGGGTGGCTGATGACAAAGGGGATCTCTTTTAGTCCCCTTCCTCGGTGAGCGGTGGAGCAAGGGCTGGGAGCTGAGGTTTTGGTACCTTCCAGCCTTCTCCGTGGGCAGGGACGGTGAGGGGAGGTAGGACAGCCGTGGCACGTGGGGACAGGCAAAGGTGGAGCATGGGGGACAGCAGGAAGGCTGGGGTTTGCAGGAGGAGCGACGGAGATGTAGCTCCGGGGTACCGGAGAGCAGAATCTGGGGCAAGGCCAGGAGGGAAGGCCTGGAGGAAAGGAGGAACCGAGCGACGCCTCTGGGCACGGGGGCCAAAGGGCAGCCTCGGGGCACCCGGCGTGCTGGGGAGGAAGCGGGGCCGGGCGCAGCAGCAGCAGCCAGCCCGGCTCTGCGGGGCACGCGGTGGCCACGCCGTCTCGAGGGAGCAGCGCTCGGCAAGGTGGCAGGAAGCCCCGGCAAAGCCCCGCTCGCCTTGCTTTCTTCTCGGCTCGGAGGGCGTTATTTCTGCACGGATTGGAGAGGAAGCGAGGGCAGCGCCGCTTCCTTTCCTCCGCGACCTGCCCTGTGTAGCGGCCAAGCCCCGTGGCTCGCTGGTGGCACGGCCCCGAGGGGTGTCCTGTGTGCTGATGGCCCTGGGGCAGCCTCGGTGTCCCCGGGGCCGTGCCCAGCCTGTGCCACCTTGGGCCCTTCCCGCTTACCAGCTCGGGCTCTGCTGCGAAGCAGAGCAGCACGGGCAGCGTAGCAAACCAGCAAATTGACCAGTGAAAGAAATGGGTAAATGAAGGGAGCAGCTATTCATGTGCCAAGCCAAGATGTATAATTATACCCTAGGACTTTTCCAAACTAATACATGTTAAAGGTGTAAACCTATTAAAGGAGAGATTTTTCTGTACGGGGAACTTATGTAGATAGAAGGATTTACACTGTATTTTATTCTTGTATTATAAGGTATAAGGGACGTTTGAGCAAATCCAGTCATTCCTATTATTACAGTATCATACGTTTTTCATACCGTTTTATGTGGTTCTTCAAAAACTTTGGCACTAATTCTCTTTATATTGTTAGGAATTTTCTTTTTAAAACAGAATTCTTTTTCTCAAATAGTTAATTAGATTTTGAACTTCAAATACAGTACTTTTTTTTTTTTTTTCCTCCCAAGAATAAGGGTGTTAGATCCATTGTGCTGGCCAAATTACAGTTTGGATAGTTACATTCTCTCTGCTTAATCACCCTGCAATTCCATTTGAGTGAAGGATTTGGTGCCTCAGGTGTCCCGCATTCCTTCGCAGCCCCGCGCGCAGCCGCTGCCATCAGCCACCCCAGAAGTGGCCACGTTCAGTGCCAGCGCATTGTTGTCCCCATACCCGGCACAAATGGCATAGCTTTGCTCGCAGAGATGGATTTTTGGGGAATCGCTTTCTCTTCCTATGCAAATGCAAATCTGTTTGCAGGGACCCCAGACAAATTCCTCTCTTCGCTGGGGCTCGTGAACCCGGCCATGTCCCTCCTGGCTCGGGTAGTCGCTGCTTTGCAGCCTCATCCTTCTTCTTGTGGCTCGAGGGGAGAAAGGGAGAGCCCTGTCTTTGGGTATTGGTGATTTGGGAATAGGTGATGGATCGCTGTGCCAGGTGTTTCAGGAGGTCTCCAGTCCCATATGGCAACCAGCAGTCATCTTGAGGGCCTTCTCTGCCTGCCTCTGCCCCACCAAGTCCTCCTGGTTTTAATGCTGTTCACCAGCTTTGGAAATCTCGTTATTCTGCTGGGTTTGGGTGTTTGGATTCCCTGCGTGCGGTGATGCAGCAAGGGGACGCGCCGGCACTCTGCGGGGAGCAGCGAGGTCCCAGCTCCGCTTCCAGGCTCTTCCCCTGCGTGGTGCCACCAGGGCTGCGGTTTCTGCGTGCTCCTGTCCAACCACCAGGGCTGGTGCCTGAACTCCTCTGCAGCAAGCAGTTCTTGGTCGGGTGCCTCTACAAATTAACTGTTTTCTTCTTTGAAGAAAAGATGAGCAAAAGCTCTTCCCTTAGCTGCCTTCTTTAATTTATATATGTATCTTTTAATGTTGGAGGAAAACTTGGACTACGAGCCAGCTAAATACACTGTCACGAAACCTCGGGGACCACTGAAGGGAGCACAGTGGCCCATTGCTGCTAAGGAGGTGTTTTATTGGAAATCCGCCGCCGTGCGTTCCCAGCAGAGGCAGTGAAGAACGGCAAGATGCCCGACGGTGCTCCGGGTTACTCTCACCGAGAGGCTGGAATACACGGTTTGGCACTGCTAGGCTGCGCGTGAGCGCGCTGTGCAAAGGGCCGACGGGCGCGTAAAAGGGCCCCTACTTCATCAGACCCATGGTAATGCAAGGCCGCGGCAGCACAGGGGTGCGCGTGGGCCCTGCTATGGGGCTGGCATTGCAGATGTTGTCTTGTGGCGGCTGTCGGAGGAGGCGCAGAAGCACCCCATTCCCTGGCTGTGGGGCCAGGCAGCACACGTGTCCCCTCCTGTCACCCACCGTCCCTGCCCAGCCCGGGGAGGGCGCCCTGGGAGCGCAGGGGACGATGCGTTTGGCATGGCCAGGAGCCGACGAGTTAAAGCTCCACGGGCAGAGGTGCGTGATTGACGTTTGTTTTGTTGATGTTTCATTCTGTTTCTTTTCTTACCATGGCAACTTTAACATCAGGACAAAACACCTACTTTTCCTCTTGGAGCCGTAACCGTTGTCATGCCCAGCAGGTTATTTTGGTATACAGCGGTTGCTCTTTTAAAGCAGAGGTGTTGCCGTCTCCTACCAGGTAGCACCTCCAGTATTTCCTCTCCTCGGAAGGCATCTGTGGTTTTCACTGGGTGAGCACTGTGTTTCAACCCGTGGCAAAAAAATGGAGTTTTAATGGAACCTGCGGCATTTCCTCCACCGTACGTGACATAAAGGCTATCTCACGTAATTAAGGAAAGTAACAGAGAACAGTTAGCGGTGATTGCCTTTCAATATACTGTGTACTTTGGGGCACAAAAATAATTTATGAATAATGCCCATGCGTACTTGGAACAATTTGCAGACTGTGCCGTGAGTGATGCAGACCTGCTGGTAGAAGAGTGTGCTAATAAATTTTACTTTGTGGCGGAAACAAGAGATTACAGTTTATTAGGAAAGGAGATGGCAATTTATTAAGATCAATCAAATACGAATGCAGAGCGAAAATGTTGCCGTTCTTATTTATTTATTTATCTGGAAGCATGGGGGGGTGCAATTATATAAAATTTGTTGTTTACCTGCGATGTTTGATTCATTATTAATATTTTTATGCTTAGAGGGAACCATAATTTTTGCAGAAATGTCTTCCATAACTCGTGCACAATCATATTCATAACTCACCTGAATGTTGACACATCCTGCTGTGTATATATAAATTAACTAGTAACACTGGCATTATAAAATGATGCATTAAATGAAGATGTGAATGGTAATTTAAAGCATGCCATGAAGTGAAATTTAAACCATTGTACGATGCTGAGGGGATTTAAAGAGCCTGCTTCGTGCAGGCTTTGCAGGGCAAGAAGGAAAATGACAGTTCCACATGAAAAAGAAGTGCAACAGACACCAACATTACTGAAATGTTAATTGCTTTGGTGTTCTCTTCTGGCAGAGACACCGGCAGCCTAAAATTCACTTTGCTGCCTGAAAATACTTTACCATGAGGGTGGTAGCTAGGATTAATAAAACCGACCCAAAAAAATGTTTACTTAGTACTTTTTCTCAGCACTTTGTGGATAATAAGTTTCACTGCTTCCTGTTTAGTCAGTTGTTTTCCCCATTTGTTTTCGTAGGGCTTTCAAACAGCAGCAAGGGAAAATGCAGCAGTCTCAAAACAGGAAAATGTGATTTAACCCCACAAAAATGGGCCTGGGGATCCAGCAGTGGGAATAGGATCCGAGACGCCTTTTTCCCTTGTAACTGCAAACAGCAGCTGGCTTTCAAACCGGCCGCCCCTCCCTGCCTGCGCTTGCAGCCCGCGTGCAGTTCCGCGGGGATGGGTGCCGGAGGCAGCCTGCGAAGGAGGCGTGCACGGAGGCAGCGGCACAGCACAGCCATTTATTTCTTCTGCCATGCTCATCTTCGGCAGCAGTCCTACCCTGCTGCGCTGGCTTGGACCTCGGAGCCTCGTATCCATGCCATACATCAGTGATTTTTTTTTTTACCTAGGTGTTGATGCTGCCACTTAACTCGAATCAGATCTTGCAGAGCCAAGTAGCCGCCACGCTCCTGCCCTGGTATTTTTAATTTGGTGGTGGATGTCTTCTGTTTTGAACATCCCTGTCAGATCTGATTGTCTCTGTGATGGCTCCCCATAATTGAATGGAATTAAAGTGGGAGTTTATGGTCCTTCTTGGTCTTTTAAAGTATTTTGCTGGCTGAGAACTGCGTTATATTTCATGGTGACCCTACTTAGCGAGTGCTACCATCCTCGTTACTAAGGGAATAGACCGAAGTTTTTAGCCCACAGCAGATGTTGGCTGAGCTTGCAGGTAAGAAGCTTTTATATGAAAGGGCATAAAATGCTTTAAAAATACTGCTTGCAGACTCTGTGGCCAGCATTCAGTGCTTAGGCAGCACCTTTCAGCTTCCGAGTGTTTTGCAAATATTGGCCTAGAGAAGATCCCGAAATGAGCAGCATGATCCCCGTTTTGCAGGTGGGGAGGAGGCCGTCGCCTGCCTTTGAGATGGCGAGCGTGCGGGCAGCGCTTGGACAGGGATGTTGCAAGCAGTTCTCAGAAAGCAGGGCCCGCAGGACAGAGCGGCCGTTTCGGAAAACAAACGCCCCGGGGACTCGCCCAAGGCTGGGGAGCGCTGGCGGTGCCAGAGCCGGGGCCGTGCTTCTGCTCCTCTCTGGCAGCGCCGTGTCACGCTGCTCTCTGTCCTGGGAAGGGGAACAAGTGCCTAGAGCAGCGTCGTGAGCTTCGTGCGGCCCCTTGGTGGTTAGAAATGTCCCAAGGCGGAGCTCCGTCCGCAGGCACGCGGTCGGTCGGCGATGAGGGCAGAAGGAGGGCGCTGGCTTTTTGTGCTGCGGGCAGCGAGAGGGCCGTGCCGAGGAAAAGCAAACAGCTCAGCAGCTTTCTGGGCCGGTGGGCGGCGTGGCCACAGGGCTGCCCTTCGCACCCAGACCAGGAGGCAGGAGGTGGTCCGCGGGAGATGCCACCAAAAAGTGCAAGCCCGCGTATTGGTGATGCAGCCAGGGTTGCTTGGGATTACTTTGAAGTCCGGGACAGGAGGGATTCTCTTAGCGCAAGCAGTAATTATTACGAGCTCGTGGCATGCGTTACCGGTTTGTGCTATTATTAAACGTCCCGAGTGTTGGAGGGCGTGCGTGTTTGTTTGCTTCCCGCGCGCCCACGTAATGCACACGCAGGGCCGTGCCGCCCGTGCCCTCTGCCTGCTGACCTGCTGGGGGCCGCTTCGAGGGGCCGGCGTGTCTGATTCATCAGGGCCGTTTCTGGCAGATTTAGGGTCTTGGAAAAGATGCCCTTAGTCCCTTATTAAATATTCATAAGAGGGTGGGGTCACATTTTTGTGACCTGAAAAAAATCCCATTAATAAATTTGTTATCTGACACGAAAACACTTTAGGGTGGAAAGCAATCCGCATCGCATGCCATTTACCATCGGATCACAAGTTGTCAGTAAATTGGGTCCTTTGTCTTCGCTTCTTGTGCGGCTCTTTAGCGGCATAACTAATGGGGCTATTGTCTCTCAGCCCCTGACTCCCGCAAATAACCCACGCGCCTGCCTGGGGAACGTGGTGGCTTCGGGCTCCTCAGCTGCATGCGTGCGAAGGAACCGTCGGCACCACTCGTGTGCTCGGACAGCGGGGGAAAATGCCAAGCCCAAAGTGAAATCGCGGGAGGGAAGCGCTACCTGCGGTACAGCGGACGGCGCAGGAGCTTTTTGGGCAAGAGAAGAGCAGTTGCGTGGCTTGGAGACAGCACAACGGCAGGTTTTGTGTACGTGTCGAATTCTGGGGGACCCAAAAAGTGTTTGATGGGGCCTGAGCAAGCTGGTTGTGTGCGACGCCGCACCGCCAGCCCATGGTGCTGAGGTGCTGCGGGCCCAGGCCTTGCCCAGCGCCACGCTCGAGGCTTTGGCTGCCTCAGAGGCAGGAAGCGGGGCTGCGAGGGGCTGTGAGGGGCTCTGTGGGGTGTATGGGGCTGCATGGGGCTGCGTGGGGCTCTGTGGGGCAGGGGGCTTCATCCCGGGTGGGCTTTGAGCATCCTGGTGCCCTGGGATTGACTCCCCTCTGCTTTGCTAGGGAAGAGGGGGAAAAGATGTTCTTGTGTGCAGGCCGGGCACAGCAGCCGGGCTTGGTGTGGGCTCCTGACAGAGGCTTCCTGACGTTTTATCTTACTTTGTTTATTTTCTTTTATTTTACTTTATTTTATTTTACTTCATTTTATTTTATTTTGCTTTATTTTGTTTTACTTTATTTTATTTTACCTTATCTTATTATCTTACATTTTACTTCACTTTATTTCATTTCATCCTATTTTGTTCCGTTTCACTTCATTCTCTTTCCCTTCCCGCTCTTACAACCCTGCCTCGCTCGAGCCCCCGGAGGCAGAGCGGGTGGCAGGAGGCGCGCAGCTGCCCGAGGGGCGGCCAAGGCACTTTGCGGAGCGAGCCCAAAGTTGCGGGGCTGCCCCGCGGAGCTCCCTGCGGGCTCCGTGCTCCCCAGCAGATCTAACAGCGGGGGGGACGGGGGGGACTGCTCAACACTCGGGCGAGCGGGAGTGCAGCGGGGGAGAGGAGGAGGAGGCGGAGGAGGAGGAGGAAGGCCGCGCCCGGGGGTGCCCCGTTCCGGGGCGGGCTGTGCGCGGCGGCGGCGCAGGGCGGGGCGGGGCGGCTGCCTGCCTCCTGCCTGCCTCCCTCCCTTCCCTGCCTGCCTGCCTCCCGCCTGCCCTCCCTGCCGCCTCCCTCCCTGCCCGCCCGCCGGGGCTCCGCGGCGCCAGCCCGCGAGCAGGGCCCGCCGCCGCCGCTCCTCCCGCGGAGCCTCCGCGCCGCTCCGCCCGCTCCATGGCCCGCCGCGCCCCGCGCCGCCCGCCGCCGCCGCCGCCTCAGCCCAGGTGGGTGCCCCGGGGCCGGGGGGGACGGGACCGGGGGGGGGACGGGACGGACCGAAACTCGCGGAAAAGAGCGCGGAAAGCCGGCCCCAGCCTGCGCGACCGGCTCCCGGCTCGACTTCCCGGCTCGTCCCTGCTGTCGTGACAGCTCCGCTCGCGACAGCGGCGGGGCTCGGGGCGCTCCCCGCCGCCCTTCAGCCGGCCCCGCAGCGCGGCGGCCGCGTGTGGCGGCGGTCGGGGCGCTTTTTTGAACGAAAACAAGTTTGGTGGCAGGAAACGTGAATCACCCGCGGTGACTAAGGGTTGTTTACGAAAACGGAACGGCCGGCTTCGGGCCGCCGAGCGCGGCGGGTTGCCGAAGTTTATTTCTAATATTAAAAAAAGTGACTTGAGCGGGCTGCTCGCCGCCTTTCGTTAAAAGCGAAACGTGGAAACCCTCCGGGGCCGGCTGGGAGCCGCTTCCCCTGCCTTCGTGCCGCCGGGCCCGATCCTGGAGCGGGCTGTGGCGCCCCGAGCACCCCACAGGGACCCTCAGAGCGCCCCTGGGGTGTCCCAAGGGCCCGGCAGGCCGCCTCCTGCCCGCGCCCCTCAGCGCGCGGCCCGGCCTGAAGCGCCCATCGCTGTGAGGATGTGCCACCAGAGCGTGTCCCCGCCAGGGAAGGGGCAGATTTTGCGGGGTGACCCCGCAGGTGGCCCCCTCCCATCTGCCAGCCCACCAGAGGGCCGCTCTCAGGGGGCTCGAATCGAGCTCCTGCGACAGCTGCCCCAAAACGTCACTGGGGAGGCCGCGGGGATGGACCCCAAATCCTGGCCAGACAGAGGAGCTGCCTCGGCCTAGAGCGTGGCGGAGCTGAACTGCAAACTGATTGGCCTGACACTTTATAATCAAAGTTGATTTATTGTTCATTAGTAGTGCATTAGCCCTTTCAGGCAAGACAGTTATTTGTGTAGTGGCCTGTCAAACAAAAGACCGCTAGCACCTGTCATTTCTAAACCATGAGATAAGCGAGCAGATATTAAGATAACGTGAACAGAAGTACCCCAGAACGAGGTAAAGTTCTCACAGTTTCCCTGTCAGAGGCATCACTGCGTGTGCTGGCCGCATTTCGGGGGGCAGGCGAGGCTGCTGAGCCCCCCAGGCCTTGCCGAAGCCCCCGGCCTGCCCGCGGGGTCGGGAGCCCAGATTTGTCGCCCCAGCCTGATTGGGGTTTTTGGTTGGGATCTTAGCACAAGAGCAAGCTCAAAGCACTTCTTGTGTTTTTGTCCCCGACTCCTTCCTCCGCTTCCCAGCGGGCAGATGTCACGCAATGATGCTCTCGCTGGCAGGGGTTAATTATATGAAAACTTGATGACATCACGGCAGAGCTGTGAGAATGTCAAAATACATCTGCTGCCGTATTCAGACATATTGCTCTCCGCTCGCTCCCCCTATATCAGCTCCCCTCCCTTCCCAAAAGGGAATGATCGCATGACATAAAACAGAAAACAACACAAGTGTCAAAAGAAAACAAAATTAGTGAACTTTTGTCTGCCACCATAGAAACGAGGATTAACTTATGTTATTCCAGAGCGTGGAATGGAGACTATCTGCATGAGGATATATCGTGTATTGTCTTTTGCGAATTTTCATTTGACAGGGATTTTGGAGGCTGTGATCTTAATTAAATCTCAACTGACTCAAATAATGCATCTAAAGGCACGCAGCGTTGCGTAACCTTGCTGAGTTGGTAAACCATAAATCATCGGAAAGCTTACGATAGGAAGGGCCGCTTTGAAATTTTTTGTTTGCTACAGTTGTTATTTTTTTCCTCTTGTTTAACATACACTTTGCTGTGCCACTGTGCCCTCCCTTTTTTAGGCAGCATAATTCCTGCTTTAAAAAAAAAAAAAAGGATGAGCTCCGAGACGTGCTCTGACCAGTCACTCAGCCGAACTAGAGAGAAGTCATAAATAAAATGGAATTGACAGGGGAGAAATGAAATAGCAGCGTGGGCTTCCTGGGGAGCTGGCTGCTCGCAGGGAGCCGGGGGCGTCGCGGCTTGCTCCGGCTGCTGGTCCCCGGCGCGCTCGGGAGGCGTGCGTGGCTCCGCGCCCCCGGCGGAAACCCGCGCGGCGGTGTGAGCGGCGTGAGCGGGCAGCGCCAGGAGCCGTCACCTGCCGGCCCCGGGTGGTAATGGGTCACAGATGGATTCTCGCGCTAATGGACGGCGGGCTTTGACGTGTACGCAAGTTGAGTTGGTTCGAGTCGCGTGTAATGGAGGAAACGGTCGCAACAGTTGTACGGAGAGTGCTAGGGGTTTTTTTTTAGACATTGGAAGTGATGTAGAGCGGTTGGAGCGATGACTTAGGCAGCGTTTTAACCTGGCAGCTCTCGAGCACTGGTGCTGCTTGACAATCGTGTCGTTTTTAAAATAGCGAAGCTACACGAGCTCCTATGGCAGTGTAAAAGGCTTTGGTTTCCTTATCTGTGATGGCATGCCCTGGGCAGCTGAAGGACAGGTAAGGGAGAAGGCTTGTGGCGTTCAGGACCTGAAGGAGTTACAAAGCTCTTGTGTGCTCTTGCTCTCTATTTCCTAGTCATTTTCGAGCTGCTTCAGGCAGACCTGTGCTGGATGCCTCCAAACTTGGACTGGCTTTACCAAAATGTTTCCCGGCACCAGCTAAGTCGCTGATGTTGTTTTCTCACCCCCTTGCTAGGGAAAAGCGGTAGCAGGGGCAGTTTTATCAACACCTGCGAAACTCGATTGTGGGAAAGTCCTGACACCATAAGCTAAATTTGTTATTGTTTGGCGAAAGGCTTGGCTGGTTTTAAGCAGTTTGTTTGTTTTATTGAAAGCAGAACTGCATTACTGGAAACTATTTTGCTGTAGTTCAGTTAAAATGTCCTGTGCTGTTTTGTTTTTGTAAGGTGCTTGCTTGCTCAGCTTCGCTTTCCAGTTACAAGGAAAGGGAAAAAATGCATCACGCACTCCTCTGCAGGTCTGAAGTGGCCGTGTAGAGATTTTGGAGAGAAGCAGCACTGGCAAATCTCTCTTCCCCAGCTTTTTTTTTTCCCTTCATTTTTTTTTTCCTTTTTTTTATCATTTTTAGCCTTTCCAGCACTGTTTCCTCCGCTAGAAGGAGGATCTGTAGGTTGTACTGAAGTTGAATGAGTGGTATTAAAAACAGACCGAATGTTGAGCAAATTAGCGGGATTGCTAATTGTTCCTTGCACTAGTTTTGGATGGATTTGCCTTCATTGATTAGGTAAGATGCTCTGCTGTTTTGGAAGGATGACACCCCCCTCCCCAAACTGACAACGGGTTTTAATTTTTAAGCTTTATCTTGCCCTTAAATCTGAAACATCATTGTTCAAATAACTGAGAACAAGGTAAACCAACAACATCAAAAAGGTCGGCTTCTGTGATTTCTCAAGGGCTTGTTATTTTGTACTTTCCAATTCTATTTGATGTCTTGACAAAACAAGATGACACAAGGGAGAATACATTAAATTTTGATTTTCATCTAACCTGTTACAGTAGTGGCAGCTTAATTTCTTTTACTTTTTACCGAAGACGGCTTTTTGCACAATTACTCTAATTGCCACGCCACTTCATGAGAAGGTTTCTTTGCGGGTTTCCCATTTGCCTTGATTTTGCGAGGCATTTTTTTGAAGGCGCTTTGACCTTTAACACGGAGAGCTGGCTGGTTGGAGTGCGTCTTCATTAGAAGTAAATCACTGAATGGCAAGATTGTCAAAGAAGCAACTGATGTTTTCTCATTAGAATCTAATTTGCACCGTTGTGCTTAGCTGCGATGTGCAGCTGTAGGTGTCTGCGCTAGGTGTGAAAAACTGCACGTTTTAAGCAAATAAAGTTTACAACTGTGAGAAAGGCTCCGCTCGCACCCGAAGTGGCAGAGCCTGTGAGTGTTTAAGCAGGGCTGGAGCTGCCTTCCCCCGTTTCCTACGTGAAACACGCAGCGTGCTTTAACCAGGTGAATATTTTTTTTTTTTTTCCAATAGCTGCCTAATTTTTTTCAGCTGGCCAGGACAATGGATGCCTCCTCGTGTGCCCCAGAGCGCTGCGGCTGGTTCTCGCAGGAGAAATCCGGCGCAGAGCAAAGAGGGGGCTCAGCCCCAGCACCGCCGGGGTCCGAGCTTTGCCGCTGCTCCTAGGCTGCCCCGGCAGGAGAGGAGAGGACAGTAGAGGAAAGGAAAGGAGAGCCCCTCGCTGCAGCACCGCCTGCTCCGGAGAACTCCGGGCGTGCTGAATGCTGCTGATTCAATCACCGCCTTTTATTATTTAATTAAGCTCTCCTTAATGTATTAGTGGATTAATACACAAATGTGAGGAGCCTGACATGCTGATCATTCTCAGCGTATTAAGGGTGGTGGAGAGAGACGAGGTTTCAAGGGGTTTTCAAGGGCTGGAGGGGTAATTTGGGTGTTTCTAAGCAGGATGGTTTGGGGTTTGTTTCAGGGTGTTTTGGCAGAATATGTGGAGCAAACGTTTCCTTTCCTAAACTCTAGGAAAAAAAAAAAAAAAGTTTTTTTTTTTTTTTTTTTTTAAAGCAAACCATTATAAAATATCACCGCTGTTAGGAAGCATGTACAGCAGGTTGTAATTTTTCCTTTCACGGTGGAGCGGGAAACAAAAATGATAACTTCTTAAAATGTGAAAAATGATGGTGATAATCTTGAGGTTGAAATCTCACTCAGCTTATTAAATGAGTATTTGGTTGTGTGCATTCCGGTTTAGTCTGTATTTGACAAATGTTAGATGTAGAAAGGATTTAATTTATGTAAACTTTATATTTTTATGCAAATTAAATGGGTATTTATTATAGCAGAAACAATTATCCTGGCACTTAGTGAGAAACCTGGTATGCATGAGAAGTGGTAGATAAGATCAGATGTTTCATTCTGTAAACAAATAGGAAAATATCCCCGATTTTCCTTAGCTAGAAGAGAATGCAGAAGAGAGCAGACATCCTGACATGCCGGGGAATGTCAGCATAGCCCATCTCCCTGCCTTCCGTGGGTCAAAGGCAGATCTTTCCTACTGATAAAATATAATAAACAAAATTATAACCATAAAATGCTAATTTAATTTTAAAGAGGCTCTTTTCCCCCTCTTTTTACAGGGATTTGCATTGTTACGGAGAGAACAGTTATGCTAATGACAGCCTACTTAGCTGATTTTACATTAATGTAATAAACAGTACCTGTCGTAATGTGTTGTGCAGTATCATGGCAAAATAACTAAGTCTAAAAGCGAGATTCCATTTTGCATAATGAAACGGAATTGCAGTTTCTGCATGAATAATTCTTTCAGCGGCAGTTTTGGGTTGTTATTTTGGAGGCTGAAATATGATGTCAGAAGTGTTTCAGTCTCAGGATGGATGCAGGTCCTGCGTTCAGCACTTTGCTGTCGCTGGGCTCTGCTGCAGATTGGGGCATGGTGCTTTTCCCTCTGCCAGGGTACCCAGGGTTTGTCTTCTCCTGGGGCACGAGCAAAGCTATTTTACATTGTTTCAGTTGCTATTTTTTTTTTAATATTGCGAAAGTAGCGCACGTAATAGCTTTCTAATAAGACAGCTCAAGTGAATTGTTTGTTTTTGCCTAGCCGTATCTGTTTTTCTGGCAGTCCAGCATTTCTCACTGTTCCTCAGCCACTTGCTCTGCGTTCGGCTGTGTTGTGCTCCGTTTAACTTTTATCACAAGATCTTTAACTGAAGAATTGCTGTTTGGAAATCCAAGGTGCCTGCTCCGAGGACTTACTGAAATCAACTGTGAACATACATCACAGGAGAAAAGGATTTTCTGGCAGAGTTATTCTTTATGAATTAAGGAAATCCTCCCCATCTTCCATGCATGCCTGCTAACAGTTAACAAGACCATCACCGTATCCAGCAATGAAGGCACGTTGTGTGAAAATGGCATTCTTTCTCTTTTTTTTCCCCCACTTCATACAAGATTAAACTACTTGAAATTATTTAGCTAGTATTTAATTATATTAATATCAGGGAAAATGGGGGAACTAGATGATTAAATAGGTCTAAATCATTTTCATCCCCGTGACCCTTGTCTGAGCGGTACGGAGGAGTGACAAATGCATCCCTGCTGTAACTCCCTTGTGAAGTTCGAGGTGAACTTGGCCCAAGTTGTGCAAGTTTTCCTCGGTCAGCCTCTCCAAAACACGGCGTGCTGGCAGAGCTCGGGACTGGGGAGAGGACAGGAAGGCTCTGTGGGAGCCGGAAAAATAGCAGGCAGGACCCCGGGAGACAGAGAGAGTGGCTGAAAACAATTGTGAGTATTAAAGACATTTTTTGCCGTTGCTGGTATTAGCATGTCAGCAGGTCTATACTAGCACAGCTCCGAAAGCCAAATTGCAGCTGTATTTTTACCTCTGCTGCCAGGTTTGCATGCAGCTGGGTATCTACCACACCCTATTGTTATCAGTCAACAATACCAGAAGTGCTTCATTAATCATATCAATAACAACAATCATGTTTCATGTAGAAAATGGAAATAAACAACTGGGGAAAAAAAAGAGATTGATTTCTGTTCTGCATGCTAAGTTAGCATTCTTTAAATATATCTGCCAGTAGTTTAATTTGAACTTCAACTCCCCGAAGGCAGTAAGACAGAATTATTTTAGTTCTTCATAAACTGCCTTCTGTGATTCATTGTTAACTCATAAAACACACTCGTTTTCATGTACTTAAACAGTTAAGCCATTTTCAAAGTTGGTTTGTAATTTTTTTTGGCAACACATTTTGCTTGACATCTGAGAGATAAAAATCTAAAATTAATTTATAGCCTTCAGTTGAGGTTTCATTTACTATCGGGCAAAATATCAGAAATAAATATATTTTATCTAACGTAAGGTAAAGTGTAGTGCACAGTATCTAAAATAAAGTTTAGTTTTGACTGAATACACTCAAAAAGGGACCCATAAATATTAGAGAGCTGTAGTTAAGAACTTACATGACTGTTTTAAATACTATTGATTTAAACCACTGGCTAGATTTTATGAATCAAAGTGTAATTTCCAAGCTTTGGCTATATTTCTCATCACTAAAGCACTCTCTCTTGTGTGCCTTTAGCAGCTTTCCAGACATTCAACACGGGATTAAATGATAGTAGTTACAATGATCAATAGGTTAAGACCGGTACAATCACTCTTACCGCTAATGACCTCGGTAGTAATGGGTAATAAAGTGTGGGCTGTAATAGCCTATTGCTGGTGCTGCATGCCCTTTGCTTCCCAGTATTACTAGGGACTAGCTACATGAAAAAGTTGGACAGTGGGAGTTAGGGGAGTGGATATTTAGGCCATAATTCTGAACTGTTTCAAGCCCTCCACCAGGACGTGTGCCCACGCTGCTCCGGGGCGCGGGTGCCGTTTTTAACGGGGAGCTTTGTGGTGTGGTGGAGTTTCTTTGCAGGAGGCTTTCGGAAGTCACTTCCCCAGTGTGGTGTTCACCGTGCCTAGAAATTACAGGCAGGGCCTTGGGAGTCGCAGGTGGGGTGTGAAAATGCGGTAAAACGGGGTTGGATGGAGCCACCCAAACCTCCCTGCCTAGGTGGGCTGTGTTTGGCCGTGTGTTTGGGCCCTCGCTGGTTAAGTGCTTCTGTTGGAGCAGTGAGTACAGCTAGGAGAGTCTTCACCGGAAGGTACATGGCCGGTTTTCAAAGGTAGGGCCAAATCCTTAGATTTCTCCTGAGATAAACGCGCAAAAAAGCCATGGAAGTGAATGGGAGTTGTCTCCGCATAGCTGCCGGCAGAATGCGGCCCTCTGTATTAATCACCGATGTGTAGGGTTTACAGCACCCCACCCTATTCCTGTCTGTATCCCTGCTTGTCGTCATAAATCTGACTGAAGAGTATTTGTGTTGTATATCTTCCAAGAATGGCACAGAAAACATACTTAAACATGCTTCCTCTTCTGTTTGCTCAGGCCAACTTCAATGGCAGGTAGTACAAACCCCAGGGTAAAGTAAACTTCTCTGGGGATGGGAATAATGAAGGTGAGTCACGCTTCGGGCGAAGATAGTGACTGCAGCATTTAATTAAATAATTGTCTACTCCCAGAAAAGTTTTTAAAAGACTGTGGATTAAGATACTCAGAATTACTGGGACTGCCCATCCTCATGACTCAGTGTCCTTGTCCCGTGGGACAAGGCGGTGGCACCGCTCGGTGGCTTCGGAGGGACCGGAGTTTGTCCCATGCTTAAATCTCCGTTTCCTTGCCTTTGCACCTGCCTGCCCCAAGAAGGACCACGGGAGATCTGTGGCTGGGATGTGGGGGTTTTGTGCTGGACCGCGCCATGTTGGTGTTATGGGGATGTTGGTTTGCCAGATGTGTCTCAAGCCCGTGTTTTCTGGGCAGCGCCGGGCCCTGGCGCACACCATGTACACAACAACACCGGGCGAGGCGCAGCGTACATCAGTCTGACCTTCAGGAACCATTTTTAGTTCATCAAAATTAGTGATGCTGAGAAATCAGGACATCAGTGCATAATGACTGTGAAATTAGGAATGAGAGCTTGCTATGCAAATGACAGGACAAATCATGTGAAAAAGTCAAGATAAACTGCATATTAAGACATTATGTTACATAAAATTAATACTGCATTTCTCTCTTGCTTACTACTACACTGGAAGGTTTTTTTAAACTCCTTTATCTTCTGATCAGCTATTGTCTGCTGATTTTTTAAAAAGTGGTGCACAGAAAAAGTGCTAAACATATTATTACCTTTTATTGTAATACATGAGATGACAGGAGATCCTTTTTAGCAAAGTATATCCTTTACTGCTTTTAGTTCTGTGCTGTCACCTATTTGATTTGAAACTATAGAAAAGTAAGGTGCTTAAATATTACTGTTAAAACTCATATGGGTTTTGTCTTTTCTTCTATTGTTTTTTTCTCTTCCTTTTCTTTTTCTTTTTTGGGTGGAGGATAGAGGGGTGGGTTTCTAGGGAAATAGTCTTCTTGCATTACTAGGACTGACAAAATGGTTCTCATGTAGTCTGCAAATTAAACACAAGTGCAGTGATTATTTTGAATAGCTAAATTACATTCTAGAAAGCTTGCAGAATTCATAGCATTGTCATTAGGTATCCGCTTGAATACAATTTGTGTAACCTTGGCCAAGACAGCCTGTCATTTTAATGTCAGTGTTTTATCTGAACAAGACATCATCCTTTCAGATACAGTGTACAGGTTCCTTGCAAAGATGCCCGTGCAGAAACGTGTTAACAGTTGCAAATATGAAATGCTATCAAGTTCATCACTGTAGCTGTTTGTCACTGAAATGTCATGGAAAGCGGCTTTTAATGGTATCTCACATAATATGAAAGAATTGAAGACATCTGTATGCTGGGTGAATATGGAATGGTAAAGACATCGTAGCAGGGCCTCTCTGTTAAAATTGCATAGGAGTGCAGTGCTGTTATTCACGTCACTGAGCCTTCCTTCAATTTTCTTAAAAACCTGTCCTAACAGGGTCTAGATCCCATCAGCACGGCATACCGGGCTCTTGAATTTCTGCGTGGCAGGGAGGGGCTTTCAGGGAGGGAAAGGACCGAGCCGGCAGTTCCTTGTAAAAACAAATAAATCTGAGCAGGTCTCACCGTACTGCTGTCTTTAAAGAATTCCCATTGCAGAAATGCTCTGCAGAGAGGGACCTGAGTCGCTGGGGAAGCACGGCTGGTCCCTCTGTGCTCGGGGTGGGCTCGTGCTTCCCCGCGCCTGCCCGTCTCCCCAGGAGATGCTCCCTGACCCCCGCTCTGTCTCCTCCGCAGGTTCCCGTGTCGGTGGCTATGATGACACCTCAAGTGATCACTCCCCAGCAAATGCAGCAGATCCTCCAGCAACAAGTGCTAACTCCCCAGCAACTCCAAGTCCTGCTCCAACAGCAGCAGGCACTCATGCTTCAACAGGTAATTGTCGCCTTCGCAGCCGCTCGCGGGGCCCTGGCAAGCACCGGAGGGCTTTGCTCCCGACATCTTCCTGGGAAAGCAGCTGCCTGCCTCTCGGGGTCTGCACCTTGGAGCAGCCATGCTCTGAAATGAGCTGACTGCTCTTTTGTTTTTAGGTCTAGAAATATCTCCTGGAAACAAATCCAGGGAGCGGTGCTAGGAGTCTTTCCAGGATTGGCTAAATAACGCAGTTGCATGTTTAAGTGTCAGGACTTCGGCACATGTCCCTGTTGCTTTTGCATGCATCCCCCAGAAAGTACAGTGTGCCCTGATTAATTACAATAAACGAAGGGGTAGGGTGATACTTCCCGCTTCAGACCGTGCTACGTCCGCTTGGGACCATAAAGGGCTATTCAAACGGTGGCAGTGAAAGCGAAGAGGTTTGCAAGCCTTAATCCGTCTGATTTCAGCCAGCATAATGCTGCGCGGTGCATCGGTGTCTCCCCGTGCCCCGTTTCAATGCGTGGTCCCATTTCAGCTGAGAGTTGGCTGCCGACACAACCAGGGCTGGGTTACCGTAGGGTACGGCTCAGCGTGGGCTTGCGAGCATCGGGCTGGCGCGGACATCCACCAAAACCCCACCTTGGGTGCCCCCTCCTCATTGCTGTGCTGCCTCCCCCCGGCTCCAGAGCACAGCCTGCACGGCGAGCGGCTGGCAGCGGGGAGGAGGAGAGTATTTCCCAGGATGTCTGTGCATGTATTGAACAACACTTAATACAGTCAAACCCTATCATTTAGAAAGCATGTGTGTTTCACAACAGAGATTCACCAGGCTCTCTCAGCAAGGGCATTTTGGCTTTGTTGTTACAATCAAAGGTCATTCCTTGCCTTATTTTAATTAGTTTGTGTAGAAAATGGTATGTTTTTCATCAGTTCATTTTGGAGATTACTTTTCAAACGATAATGCCAAGAATAGTCAGTGTGCACTGAATTTATTGTCGAGTTTCAAACTAAAGGTCAGACCATTACAGATAAAAGGATGCTATTTTTCAAATCACAGTTTGTGTATTACACCAAAAGGGACACTGAATTGGCTCTCCACTTTGTTACTTACCATCTTTCCTTTTCTTTGTAGCAGCAGCTTCAAGAGTTTTATAAGAAACAACAGGAACAGTTGCAGCTTCAACTTTTACAGCAACAACATGCTGGAAAACAGCCTAAAGAGGTACAGACAATACCCATTTTACTTTCAAACCACAGATCCCAGAGGACTGTCTAGTGGCTATTAAACTGTCATTCATCTTATAAATGATTGCACAACTGAACTGACTCTATCAGGTCTCAGCTTTCAGATTGAGAGTTATTGTCCTGTTTTCGCCTGTATTTTCCTGCGCTTTCCATTTGCTTGCTGCCACATATTTTATAGCCGGGGACCATGCCTTGATGTTCGCTATGAGTACTGGAGCAAGCATCTAGACGTGTATCTTGGGAGAGTGCTTTTGGAAGTTAGTTATGTTGCAGAGGGGAGGGGGCAAGGAAGCAGGCCCAGATATGTGGCTGTCCTATCTAAACAGGGCAAAATTCCATGAGATTTTGAGTTCGCACTTGCAGTTTCCAACCGGAGAGGTTGGAATGTTCCTTGCTCAGCAGAAGGGACCGCGCTTGAGCAGCGTTAGTTGTGAGCAGCGAGGGAGGGCTGAGATGCAGAGGTAGCACGGGAATGCCACCCCATCACAGCGTGTTGTGCCTGGGTGCTGCAGCGCACCGTGGTGCACAGTGGCCCGAGACCTCACTCAGATACCACCATGGTCCATGGCAGGAGCAGGATCACCAGGGTGGTGTCTGTCTCTACTCAAAATACAATTATCCTTTCTAATTATTTTCCACGTTCTCACTTTGTTGCTTTTAGTGTGCTTAAATTCAAATTTGCTGTAGTAACATTTATTTTCACGGCACAAAGTTCGCCCCTGTAGTCCCAGCGAGTTTGAGACTCCGGTCTGAAATCAGACCGGCTCGGATAGATCCTAGAAAGCTGCCTCTTGGCACGAGGCGCTGTGCCACATCCTGTGATAGCGGCAGCGGTTGGGCATCACGTTGCCCCTGGCGGTGCTCGAAGCGCGCACCGATTTCTCACCCCTGAAATTTCGGCAAATTGTGCCACCTGTGCCAAGTTTCAACCCCGAGTGAATTTTTCCAGCTGAGTTATAAACCCCTGAAAATCGGGGGTTTATAATGGAAACGCTGACACAACCTTAACCATAGCACGCTTATGGGCGCCTCTATAATAAAAAGGGAACAGATTAAAAAGTGTCTAAAATGTAAATCTAAAGGACTAACAGTAATTAAAATGGAAATGGCACAGGGAGGGAAGGCATGTAATTGTGAGATATCACTGTGCAGAATGCTCTCAGCTTTGTTTTGCTGGCTGTTTTTCTAATTCAGTAGGGCTTACTCATCAGTGGCAGTTCAATGCGCGTTAATGACTCTGGGATGCAGGCATCACTCTGGACAAAGAAATGATTATTGTGCGGTCAAAAGAAGTTCAAAGACAAGAAGGGAATTTCAGTTTTTTCCTTAGAGATCCACATTCAAGAGCATATAAATTAAGCCAAATGTTAAAAACCACAGTCTGAAAGCTGACTTCAAAGTCACAACTCTCTAATTAATGAACTGCGAGCTTCAGTTTGGACAAGTCGTGGTTTGATGCGCCCATAAATCAACATGACAGGTCTGTTTCACAGTCTCAGACAGCGCTTGTCATTGAGTCACATCAGATGTAAACACAGCAGAAAAAAGAGGGGATATGAAGGAGGTGCAATTGATCAACAGAAATGGTAAAAACCCACTTTTGAAACGCATTATGCATGATCACAGGAAATGGCGATAGCCTCAAGAGGCTTTCTCCTTCTGCTGTTGCTTTTTTGAATCAGATTTCTAACAGCCTTCAAAAGGGAGAATAAGAATTATGGAGCTTCTCCCCTGTGGCTGGCAGGCAATAACCCCCTGTTGTTATTTTGTGCTTCTTTCTTTTCAAAGGCGTCAAAATTTAGTTTTTTAAAGATCTTTAACTCTATATTTGAAGACAAACAATAAAGGGCTGCCACTGTCATTCTTATCAGTTACCAGGGATTGTATTTTTTCTTTCTGTTGCCACTTCTTATTAACCTCTTATTTGGTCTATTAGACATAGTTTTGAATGCAAGCCTGCATGCTGGGAGAACATGAAAGTTCAGATGAGCTCAGAGGGCAGATAAAGAAATTTGAAGGGGAAAGTTACACAGCAGAATGAACGATAAAAGTTAACTCTTCTAAATTGCTGTTGTCAGACAGGAGAGCATCTCAGACACAAAGATGAGGGCTCGGAGCTTGAAGAAAAAATACTTTGTGTTAAAAAAGACGAGAAGGGAAGTTAGACAATGTGATGGCATTTCAATATCTAACACACTGATTTACTGTGGTCACACTTCTGATATTACACTGTCGAAAGTAACAATAAGAAAAGACTCCTTCCTGTTTTAAGAAGAGCATTTTAACATGATAGCGGCAAAGAGAACAAGGGGCCCAAGTCTCTCCAGCTTTCCCTAGGTTTTTTTTTTTGCCGAGGGTTTCAGCAGAGGCCTGTTCCCACAGCACACTGACTCCGTCCCATCCCGCAGGTTTGCTCAGCCCCGTTTTCCTGTGCCAAGGAGCTTATTCTGGCTAGATTAGCATACGAGCGGTGGGTCTTTTTTCCTCCCCCTCCTTGTACTCCACACCAGCGGCGGGTCCCAGGCTGTGCCGTGCTGCCGAGGGGACCGCTGGCAGCGATGCTGCCGTGGGGTGAGTTTGTACCCCACAGCTGGACCAAGCACACAAATGTACAGCCACCCCGCAGCCCCTCTGCGAGTGGCTCGTGCCACCGCACCGTCCTAAAAGGAGGAAAACGCCGCCGATCCCCCTGGGACAAAGGGGTCCAACCCCTAAGCAGGCTGGCAGCAGCCTCCTCGTAGGCTGTACTCGGGCGGCAGAGGGTGAGTTTGTGGGGTGAGCTCGGCTCCGGCCCCCCGCAGCCCCCACCGGGGGGGCTTAGGGCCGCGGGATGCTGCGGCCGTTTGTCCTCCAGCGCTTGGGGCAGCTTGTGTTAGGCAGCAGGGAGGGACCTACGAAAGGAAAACAGACCTTTGACAGGAGCTGTAGGGAGGGGATCAAAAATGCGAGTTTTATCAGGATATTTCAGCGTTTTAACACTGACTACTGACCTGACAACAGGACTGCACCGAGACCTTTTTTGTATGCATTCAATTGTGAGAAGTAAACAAACTGCCTTGTATCCTGTGTTTGGTAACTGGGTGGGGAGCACAGTTTGGCAACGTGCGTTGCTTTTAAATTCTTTCTTGGACAATGGGCCTTGTATACTTTTATATCCTGGCTTTTCAAAGTAGAGCGTGTTGGAGAGCTTTTCTTGGGATAGCTGGGAAGACAACCGCACGGGCATCAGGCGATTTGTGTGAAGTTGTCAGGGTTCTGGGGAGGTTTTTTTTTTAAATGTTAACTTCATACTCAGATGGCAAATAGGTAAAGCACAAATTACTGTGACTAATTTATTTATTTATTACAAAATACTACTTATATATAGGCAGGCTAAATGTACATTAAATATCTGTCTATTTGGAGCGGGAACATCTGTGGAGGCAAGGATTGCTCCTAATGGATCTGTCGCTGCAGCTTGCATTCATCTGGTGCTGTTGGCAATAGTTGCAACAACTGGATCTGTCTGAGCAAGCTGTGGCACAGAGATGAAAACTCCCAGTTCCAGTATGGCTAAGCACTCCGTTGTTTAACTGTTCCTGAAATTATAGATCTTCTTGGGAAATAAGACAAATGAACTTGCCTGTCTGTACAGTTGTAGGTATGCAGTTGCTTGTATTAAGATTGATGGAGCATGGCAACACAAAAACAACTGTTTAAGGATTTTAATCGAAGTAATTGCCATTGTCCTTAACTTTCCCCAATAGCATTTTTTTTTCTTTCCTTTTTTTTCCTCTTTTAAGCCCCCTGTGACTGTGTCACATTCAGCACGGCAGGGCTGGAGGGCTCCAGCGCCCTGGCAGAAGGTGGGGCCCCGGCCCCTGGCTGGTGGCCGTCAGCCCTGCTCCTGTGACCCGGGTGGATTTTTCCTGCTTGACACCAGCAGGGAACGGGGCCAGCGATCCTCCGCACTGATACCAGGGAGGGGCCGCCGAGCGCTGGCAGTCTGGCCGGGCTTTATTTGCAAAAGCGTGTAGTTTTGCAAGAGTTAATTTTTTTTTTCCATAATTGTTAGCCATAATGTGTATAAGACCTCCACCTTGATATGATTCCTAGCAGATTAGGGATATTAGATAATTTCCTTCTATTTATTGTACTACTGCACTGTATTATCTTTCTATCACTCAGATAATTACTAAGGAAATCTACATTAATTTTTTTTGGCTAGCACAAGGAACTGCTAAACACTGGCATGATGTATTGATGTTTTACACAACAAAAGTTTTCCTCCTGTCATTGTACAATAAATAAAAAGATATTTATCAAAACGCAAAGCCTTTCATGGATTTTAAAGAACAAAGCAAATAAAACACAAGATGAGCATGGATGCAAAACCTAGAGGCTTCCTTAACTGAACAAAATTAAGGACTCAGAAGCCTGGAGTACTGTACATATTAAACACTCACATTCAAGTAAGATGTTGTTTGCTAAATTATGAATGTGTGTAATTAAAATCTAGTGGCTGTTTCTATGAAAGATTTACAATGTTATTTCATCGTTTGTCATGGCTAATTAACAATATTAGATGAAGTTTTTCTTCTTCAAAGGTCTGATTTTTTCTCATTTATTTATGTCAGAAGTGATAAACAGAGTAGTTAAAAGCTTCTCTGGGTACAGTAGTGAGAAAAGCAACATGTTCTTTTACACCTCGGAGGTTCAGGGTTCACGTCCCTGCAGAGTAAAGCAACTCCGTCTTCTTTAGAGTGAGAATAATTAAAAATTTCAAAGTGCACAAGTAGCAGCCTTAAATACAGCAAAGAATAATTCTGCACATAACAAAGTATTGTTGCTTGATGGATGGATAAGAGAGAGTAAGTGTAAAATACCATAAATCAAGCCGGTTGTACTGCCTTAATTGTCAAGACAACCCTTGCATGAGCAAACAGAGCAGAGTACAGGGCTGTTTTTCATGACGTCCAAGCGCGATGCGGTTACATGGGGCGACTCACGTTTGGCGTGTTCTTTGCTTCGAAGAACTGCCCAGGACTTCCACAGCTGCCAGCAGCGTTTGCTTTATCCACCACTGAACGGCAGCTGCTTCTGGGGGAAAACATGGCCACGTGCACCAAGAAATTCCGCATGCATTTTTCATTGGGATTGCAGGAGGAATTTAGGTGGATTAAGGTATTCACCAGAGGTGGAAATTGACTGCAGCCCTGCTGATAGCTCCAGCACCTACACGAGCCTTGGGGTCCTTGGTACTGGGTGGTGGGCTCACTGTCTTCCCTTGATATGACCAGAAGTTGCAGTCTGTTGAGCCTGCGAGTCCTCTGTTAATGCTTCGCTCTGTACTGACAAATGTGCATTTTTTTTTTCTTTTCCAGCCCCAGCAACAGCAGGTGGCTACGCAGCAGTTGGCCTTTCAGCAGCAACTCTTACAGATGCAGCAGTTGCAACAGCAGCACCTCCTGACTTTGCAGCGTCAAGGGCTGCTAACGATCCAGCCTGGCCAGCCTACTCTGCCTTTGCAGCCCCTTGCACAAGGTAGGTGAGGGCTTGGGGGGCTGCCGAGCAGGCAGATAGCACATGCACACCAAATTGTCGCTCAGTGAGACACAGAGATCTCATAGGCTTGCAAAATAACGAGCAAAGAAAAATTCTGACAGACAAGGTGGGCATTGGAAAGGTATTGGAAAGGGCAAGACTGAAACTGTGGGCTGCTCGCTAGCGGGGGGCAGCTGGTTTGGGGTTTGGATTCAATTTGCACAGCTATATCCAGTCTGGCAGGCTCGAAGCTGCTGGTTGTACTAATCCGGACTTGAAATCCTCCACAGGAGGCTTCCTAATAAAATTTTGGTGCTGGGTTCATGGCTTAGGATAGCATGAGAGCAGCTTTTCCCTATTATTATTTTTTAATGTGCTATTTTGGCCCTTTCTGGCTCTTCCACTGGCGGGGAGCTGGGCACAGAGGAGCGCTGATCGCACGCTGCCGAGCTGTAGAAATGCGATTGCCCTTTTCTGCGGCTGAAAGGGAAAGGTGGCAGTGTCTCCTCTCCATGCCTGTTTATATGTCCTTCATTTCACTGCCTCTGTACGTCAGAGCTTCATTCTTCCCTCCACGCTGAGGCAAATTGGGATTAACTCCATTTAATTTTAATGGTGTTATACTGGTGTTATTGACAATTAGATCCTCCTACATCTTTATTCGGTCCCGCACTCTGCAGGAAGTTACTGATTTGCTGAAATCCCTACTTTATTTTTTTTTTTAAGATACTGATACGTTGAAAGCGATAGCTACTTAAATCACAATACTTTTGGCAGTAATCACAACCTGGGCATTTTTGTTCTTTCTTTTCCTTCTTGGCTTAATACATACAGTTTTTTTTTCAACTGGGTTTCTGTCCAACCTCTAGGACATTTTAAAGACTCGTCTGAGCTCTTGTCTGTTGTGATTAAAGCAGGTGGTTCAAAGTTGGCATGGCTCAGGGAGGACCAGGTCTTTCAACTAAGATGCTGGTGTTTCTGAATAGTCGTGCCTTTTCCTTCCCTTTGCCCCCTAATAAATTTAAACACCCACCTCAACAACTGGAGTCAGCTCAGCTTGAAATGATTTGGGCTCTTCAAAGCTGCCTTGGGGCTGCTACTGGTTGCTAAACCATATAATGAATTTACATTCAGCTCTGTTCGGTTAAATGGGGTGGTGGGTGAAATTGCTTCTGCTCTTCACCCTCCCTTTTTATGTGTGTAGTTGCAAAAAGGAAAGAGAGGTGCCTGGTGAGCGTTAACTGGTGTGGACAGAGGGCGACGAAGCTGGGGAGTGGAGTCTGCCCTGCCGTGTGGCTGCATGGTTTATTCAGGCTTGTTCTTCGTTTTTGCAAGACCTGCAAAGGTGTTTGAGCACCCAGCCCCCTTTTGGGAACCCATGCTTCCCTCTGCTGAACTGGGTTTAGCTTTCCTGTGTCCCAGAACCAGACTGCTGACGTTAGACTTGTCCTGAGGCGGGAAAGCGAGTGGCAGGGAGCTGCAGGATCTGGCCCGTAGGGTGGCGTGTCGGTCGCCATCAGCATGCCGAGTGCTGGGGAGAAGGCATGAGATGAGCTCGGGAAAAAGGGCATGAAGACTAGTGCCATTTGTACTTGCAGAATGTTGTAACGTGCGTTAATTACGCTTCGGATTTATTGTTGGAAACATCACAAGCCGTTCCCACGTGCCCACTGGACTCAAGCTTCAACCTTTCTAATTTTTCCCACAGCTCCTATACTATTAAGTTTGCTCAGTGAGGTTCATTGTACAGTACATCAGTTAAGCTGTCCAAAGGAGGGCAATTGGGCAGTGACAAGACACGCTCATGTGTAATGTGAAAGAAATGAATGTGGTGATGCATGAAGTGTAATCTGTGCAGTAACACATCGGAGACACCAGTAGGTAATTCAGCAGTCGTGGCATTGATTGATACGGCTAGCGGCGGAGTGCCACTATTAGTCCTCGCCACGTTGGGAAGAAGCCTATTTAAAACCGAAGGGGTGCCGGAGAGAGCCCAAACACAAACAGGAGGGTCCCGAGGCTGCGCTGGGCAGGGAGATGAGCCTCGAGCAGCGGGGGGACGGGGCTGGCTGGGGGCGGAAGGGAGCCCGAGAATTCAGGCGGGTTGTGATCCAGCGCGATTTTTTTTTATCAGAGAGACGATGGCTTAAAACTGATGTCATTACGAGGTTTAAATCAACTTTCTGCTTGCTTGAACATGGTCACCTGGGTATGGAGGTACAAGGACACAAAGAGGTTGAGCAACTCTGTTTGTCTTTGAGCCAGTGATACCTGGGGTTGGGAAATTGAGTTCCGTGAGCGGTAATCTGTCAACTGTCCCCACAACATACATTTTTTAAACCTGTGCCTACATTTTCTTTCATAATGAAGGGGACTAGTTGTCCTGAAAAATGCAACGAGGAGCCAGGGCTATAGTTTAAAATAATTGGTAATGGACACTTCTTATTAAAAATAAAAAAAAAATTACATATATCATGCTCTTTTGTTTTCAGAACAGTTGGCAAGAGTGAGACAAATACTGTCAGTGTGCATATAAAAAGAAAAATCCAGCCCTCCAGTTAATGTAGCTATGAATTTGGTTAAGAGCATTTTGCTTTTTATTCTTAAGTATCTATAATAGCAATAAATGCTTCTAAGGAGAGAATGCTACTTCGTAAGTGGGGTTTTGTTATGTTTTTAGAACTAATACATTGTTCAAAGCTGTATTTTAGTTTCAGTGCTTGCCTATTGTCTTACACAAAATAGCACATCCTTTAGTGTTATATTTGTGTAATCTGTGCTGTTTTGTATTTAGACACATCTATAATCTAGATTTTTCATCTGTACATAGTAGCAATTTAAAAATAAACCACATTTCAGCAGCGTTCGGAGCTGTGAGAGCTAGATCTTTAGGAGCTGTAAAATGAAACTGCAAATCACACTTCAGATCACTAGTGAGTGAAAATAATAGGACTGAGACATGAAGGTGCCTGATTGCTCCCGTAGATCTGGCAGTTTCAGGTCTAAATCCCCTTATTTGTACGTACCAAGTTGTGGCACAAGCAGTAGTGAGCTCGGGTAATTGCAGTGTAGTTCTGGGAATCGGACTGAAAATTTACCTCTCGCTATTAAAATGAAACTGTTAAATGGTAAATTACATAATTTATTGCGTGTTCATGAATCTATTCGACTTACTTTTACCATTTGTTCTATTATTTTATTTAACCATTTTGCCAGATGAGTAATGAGCATACCTTTCAGCTGCCCAATTTGACAGGCTAGTTAGGAATACTCTTCAGAATTATTCTGAAAGAACGACATTTGGGGAAGGAGGAGGGAGGCTTTTTTATATATAATTTTATTTTTTAATAATCATGATGTCAGCGATGACTTCGTTGTGTGCAGGCATGTATGACATCACAGCTGACTCTTCTCTAATGGCATCCAGACTGAAATCTTTATTTTCTCCATCATTTTTCCCCTGAAATGGGTGTTTTGTATTTTTGTATTTCTCTTTGGTTACATGCTATAGTTCTTTTTTTGTGCTAATAAGAGTTACACTCGTATAGGAAGTTAGAACAACCCCCTTGACTTTTAGAGGATCTACGGAGAGATATGAATATATATTATTCATATCGCAATATATAATACTGAATGTATCTATTTTAACAGCTGTGTAACTCTGCAGGCTGCAGATGAAGTACTCAGAAGTGACCGGGAGGGGAAGGAAAGGGGAAAGGAGAAGCAGGGATGGAGAAAGGAGAGTGGGCGCAACCCCTTCTCCAATTAAAAACTGACTCGTCCAGATAGGGGCTGGCAGGAGGGGGGAAGGCAGTTATTCTTTCCCTATTTGCTTATTCTCAAAAATAAAAATAGGTGTCGACTCATACGGTCTCCTATCAATATGTTATCATCAACAGACAAGTCTATTCACTATTGTTTCCATTGAGTAAACAGTGGTGTAAGGGTCAGCCGCACTCGCAGGTAATTGTTAGTGCGCAGACAGTGCTGTCAAGCGTGTTAGCTAAAAATACATCCCACACTGTCACTTCACAAGGTGTTTGAAAATAATAGCCCAGATACAGCAAAACAGGACATAGGCTTGTGTACTGACCTTTTTCTTTGTTTAATTTGCTCAGAGGTTTAATTTCAGGGGACAAGTAATAATTGAATATGTCTAATAACTAAATGCTCATTTGGGACAGAATCCATCAAAATATAATTGGCGTTTGGTCCTTGTGAAACGAAAATGACGTGGCTTTAGAGGAATGGATGTGTCCTAAGAATATCTGATCACTTAATGTATAAATTGAAGCCGCTTTTATAATATATATTAATTGCAGATACTTAAGGATTTGAGCATTTTTTAGTAGTGAACCGTTACCGGAGACCAACTGTTTTTGTTAATGCTACTCTCAGAAAGGCGGGGAAGGTTATTGGTCTGTCGTGCAATAATTTACTCCTCTTTGATATGCAAACGATCCACGGTGAATATAAAAAAATCCTATCAGACTCATTTCACAGTTCTTAACCACTTAGATTCTCTGGAGTCTATCGCCTCATTAGACCAGTGCTCTCCAAAGCTAGCATAATTAAAATCTTTAACAGTTTAGCAAAGTAAAGATGTTTGGCTGATCACGTTGAGATGATTATCTATCCATTGTATTCTAAATGACAAAAATAAATTAAATTTAGACCTTGGCATTTTTTATTATGTGTTTCAAATGAATATAATGCATACTGCCTTTTTTTTATTTCAGTACCTTAGGTTTGGTGAGATACGTGGCTGTTTGAGCTGCTGCTGTATACTTAGAAAATGGCAGGTTTCCTTAGGATAGCTCCAGTGCCACGACACGCTGAAACAATGAACAGTCAGCCAAATGATCTCGAAGCGCAGAGATGAGAAACCTCTTTAAAAACACGCAGACACTGCCTTTTATTTTTAGTTTTTTTTTTTAATATTGAAGTGGTGTGTCTCTACTGCTCATTTTCTCCCATGGCCTTGTGAAAGAGCACTGAAATAGCCTTTAATTCGAGAACTCAACCTGTTTGATCGTGTCACAAACATAAGCTTTATCCAAAACCATGATCTCATTTTGAGCCCAAGCAATGCTGACGTGCGTGTCCCCCTGCTCCAGACAGAAACACAGCCCACTGGAGTTTGCAAAGTTTTCACTCAGACTATTTCTTGAATGCTGCACGCATGTCCCAAGCCTGGTGTCCATTTTGGCACAATCAAAAAACATTTTTTTTTATTTCTTGAAGCTTATTTTATGTTTTCATTTTACTTTTGAATGGCTCATTAGCATTGATCTAAGAAATGACAGTAATAATAGTGTTACTTGTATAGAAAGTTATACAGTTTTTCAGTAGACACATCCATCAATTAAGTGAGCAGTTCGAGAAACCAAAATTAATGAGAAAGATAGGTGTGTTAATGAAATAATCATAGTATAATCAATTTGACTGTTAAAATTTGAAAAGCATTTCAGGAAGACAATATGAATTCATAATTTATGTCTAAAAGTGATTAATAAAAACTGTATTTAATAACAAAGCTATTTGTCATCATTTAAAACTTAAGCACAAAATTAGTCATATTGTGGTTCGTGTTGTCATAATAATAAAGCTGAGTATTTTTTTTCCCCCAGACCTTCCTTCCTTTTAAAAACAGGTTAGGATGTATTTATTTTCCTTAAAACAACAAAAAATAAGCTGAAATGAAACTTCTCCAGCTGACTGCAGAGCAGCCCTTGGCCGCCCTTGCTGTGAGCTCGGGGGATTTCTGCCTGACGAGGGCCTGGGCCCTCTGGTCTCAAAATTACAGAAAGCGCTAATAATTCATGTGCTGTTGGGTGGGGGTTGTGTGCCGTGCATCTCCTTCCCCCAGACCCCACATTCAGCTTCGGAGAGGTACTGCAGGTGCACACCAGAAGACGTAGCAGGAGACGTGCAGCGTTCAGGATTAGCCTTTAGTTATTTTAAAAAATGAAATAAAATACATGCGTGTAAACACACACACACACACACACAAAACTAACACTAGGCTTTGTTTACTGACTCTTTGATTTAATTACTGTTTGAAGACGGCCGAATTAGCTGTTAATTGATTTAATTATCCAATTTGTTTGTTTCAGGCATGATTCCAACAGAACTGCAGCAGCTCTGGAAGGAAGTGACAAGCTCGCACACAGCCGAGGAGGCAGCCAGCAACAACCACAGCAGCCTCGACCTGTCCACCACCTGCGTCTCTTCGTCCGCGCCGTCTAAGACCTCCTTAATAATAAACCCACACGCCTCAACTAACGGACAGCTATCGGTCCACACTCCTAAACGGGAGAGGTAGGTGCTGGTGGAGTTGCCATCCAGCCTCGTGCCTAAAATGAGGGCAGAATCGTTGGGAACGGTGGCCAACAGGCTTGGCCTCGATTTTGTCCTCCCCATCTTGCTCTGTCTGATTTTGGCGTGGATGAATGGAGTCTCCACTGGGCAGAATACGCTCCTTTTGTTCAGATCTTTGTGGCTTGTTAATTGGATCAATGTGGGCACAATTAGCTAATTAAAAGTGCATTGGATAAGCGTACGGAGGAAAGTGTGAAGAGCGTAAGCTGGTTTTCTTTAGAGTTTCGCATCATGGGTTGTGGTGCTCTTGATGTGCTTTGGGTTTGCAGACCAGAGGTGAGAAAAAAATCAGTTGGTCACTACAGGCTGTTTTAGCACACATCCCCTGCTTTTCTGCCAAATTTCAGCACCCCCTCTCATCTGAGACTTTTGCCTCTTTTTCTGTGTATTTACCTGCTTTCACAAAGCAGGCTAGACTTGAGTTCAGTAGGTTTCTCTAAAACAAAGTGATTTCTTTAAGCGCTGATAAAATTAGCTAACTGGTGTTGTTTGGCTTTTAAAAGCGTGAGTTAATTTATACTTGCTAGTCTCGCATTGTTAGAAGAAATGGCTTAAATCAGGGGTTGTCTGTTGATGTGCTTCTCAGCACGGGCTCCGCTTTATTCGCAAGGATGCTTTATTGCAGGTTTGTTTCTTTACACCCCCAGATTTCACTGAGGCGTGTCTAACAACAGAACTTTTGCTCACGGTGAGATAGACGGGCTGGGGCCGCAGGCAGCAGCGGTGCCGGCGCTGCGGCAGAGGAGAGGGGTCTTGGGGAGCACGTGAGCATCCTCGGTGCACCGGGAGCATCGTGCTTCTTTGCATTCAGGAGAGTCCCTTCACCCATCTAGAAACGTTACATCAGACGCTAGTGAAAGCTGGGTTTTATGGAAACTGATGGCTTTGCCTTTCCATCCTCCTTTCATTCATTAGAAAGAGGATAATGGAATTTTTAAGCCACAGAGTTTGTATTTCTAGTGGCCTGAAAGTAGATTGATACAGAATCTATATAAATACCTCTTTTATCTTTCTAATATTAAGAAAACAGTGGTGGAGGGGATAGATAGATTTAAAAGAACACCACGCCCTGTGTTTGAAAGAACTGCCGTGTGCATGAGGCATCATTTTCTATCCATGGCAAGGACGTGGCAGAACATCAGTGTACATGTTTATAATGTGTGCAAGTGTCAAGGACATGATTTTCATGAAGACTTAGATGGGATGCTAAAAACAAACAGATGCTTATTAAGCAATCAAGTTCCCTTTTTGCTGCATATGGAGCTGAGCAAGATGGGTTTATGGCTTCCCAATAATTATTTTATCTATGCTTTTCTTAGTTTATAAAACACAAACTCATGCAGTGAAATGGACACTGCATAGACACACGTGCTGTCTGCTAATGGCAGTCTAGTCAAGGAGACAATGTGCCATTGCTGTGTAGTTTGAAATGCAGAGGAAATACACGAGTCTATTCGGAAGTAAGAATTTTCTCATGTATTCCGCGAAGTAGGACTGTAAATCTGTGTGTCTGAGCGCTGAGTGCTGTTGTGTAACTGTGGCCTGGAGGTAATCGGGATCTACAAACAAGGAGATACATATGTTTTTATTAGTAAAGTTCCAAATAAATTAATTAAGAAGGCATAAACATGCCACAGTATTGTTTGTGACTGAATGAGGTTGGAAGACTTAAACTCCTCCGTTGTTGAATTGATAGATGCATTGTTAAAGCTTGTCATTATGCTTCACTTAGGTTTCTATTGAGTTCTCTTCAATATCAAAATACAAAAATAGTTGTATTTAGGAATACAAATAGGAGGGCTGCAGAGTTCGCTTTATCTCGCCTCTATTTGGTTCACTGAAGGTTTACGCCATCCATTTGCTGCAGTGATTGAATTACATCTTTATCCATAAGTAGAGCAGGAGACTACAGGCAGAAGAATGCCTACGGATGCACTTAAGGGTTTTGTTGCAGTCTCATCAGGCCCCGTGGTGCCTGCCTGCATTTCATATGACACAGAAGCTCCTCTTGTTTGGAGGCGTTGAGCTGGCTTCCTTTCTGAAGGGTATTTATCTGTGGCCAGGGCTCTCAGGGTGGCGAGTGAGCAATGAGAGAAGTGTGGATGTGCGGCAGCGTCAGGTCTATGCATGAAAGCCCCCAGGAGGTGAAATTTTAGCCCCGCTACGCACAGAGCACAGGCACGGGCAGAGTTCTGGTTGCTTTTTGATGGCAGAGGCTAGGACTGGCAATAACAGTGGATCTGGCGGGAGCGCGGCTTGGCTGGACGTGCGGGGAAATCTGTGCCTGTTGTTGAGCCCAGCTAGTTCGGCTGAGCTGCCAATGCAGCAGGGCTTGTGGAAATGGTCCCTAGCCTGCTCATCAGGTCAGGCGGGGCTGTCGGGTTTGGGGTCGTCACTTCCCCTACATCCTTCCTGATGAAAGTGCAGACCTGAGCCGACTTGGCGCGTTTGTCACCCCGTGATGGGGAGGCCGATACGCTGGGGTTGTGTCTCCCGAAGAACACCCAGAACCTGCCCACTTGCCTGTAGCATTTCATGAGATGTGTGCGGTGCTGCTGCCCCACAGCGTGGGGTGGCTGTGTCCCGGCATCGTGCGGGCGTCTGCAGCGGGTGAGCATGCCGGCCCCATACGGGGTGCACGCTCTATGCAGAGTCAACTGCTAGCTGGGGTCTGATACGACCAGGAGCTATTTATTTAGATTTAAACAACAATAAAAAGTGCGTAGTAAAAGCTGTAAGTGTCCTAACAGTTAACCACAGCCACATCATAACGACTGCCCAGCAGCAATAAATAATCATATACAGGTAACATTAACTTTTAGGGTGTGCTGTAAAGCTGTTTCCCCCCGCTCCCTCTTGGGCTTTTGAGAAGGAGTGGGCTGCGGGAGGCAAGTTGGTTATGTGGGAGTTACTGTCATCGCTGGCACATGGCGCTGGGATAGTTCAGGCCGTGTTTTATGGGGTTCCTGATCCCACCAGAGCGCGTGAGCCCTGTGAAGCAGGAGGCGCTCAGCCGGCTGTAGTGGCAGCAGAAGCACCCACCTGCGTGCAAGTCGTCGGTGAGCGGCAGCTCGGCTGAATGTGCAGGGTAAAGGCACGTTTTCACTATAAAGAAGTTTCAAAATAGCAGGAGAAAGGCAGGCACTGGCTGCTCGGCGTGCCCACGCGTCGCCGTGCCGCGGGCCCAGTGCCACCGCTGCGCACGCAGAAAGAAGCTCTGGTGCTGTGCCGGGCAAGTTCTCCTGCAGGGCACGGAGCCAAGGGCAGGCGGGTGGCTGTTGTCACCCCGGGACGTGGCCGTACTTCAGGGCAGCAACACGCCCTTGGAAGCAGGAGGCAGCCTCTGTTGTGGGCACGGGCCAGGGAGGATATTGCTGCTGCGCTTGGTTTATACGTGCCCCGCGCACGGGGCTTTCACGGGAATGAAACAATTCCAGCTATAAATAATGGGTTAATGCTTTCATTCATTTGGGCTTTAAATGTATATTACATCCATGCTTTTGTCCCACATTTCGCCCCGTTCCTGTAAGTAGCAGCAGCAGCAGCTCTGGGGTTTGGTGCACAGCAATCTGTTACGGAGATAAATAATCTGCTTTGGCATGACACTCCTACTCTCCTCTTTAATTTGTCTTACACAAGGAAAATTATAATTAAATCATTCAGGGTAAACCCTTGAGTGTAGAGAAGGAAAAAACACACTTTGGTAAAGATTGCCAATAGAGACCAACTTCCCTGTTGTGCCGTGCAGAGACATTTATCAATATTCAGCACTATTAAAGAGAGAACATTTCGTGTGATTTGTGAGGCGGATGCCAAAGCTCAAATCAAGGCTTGTTAAGATCCTTTCCCCATGCAATCATGGGCATTCAGCATCATTAGAATTCAGCACTGACTGTGTGTTTCATGCTTTGATTTTACTCAGACAATTTAATAATGTTTATTGTGCTGATTATATATATAAATTCACTCAATGCAATAAACATACCTCAGTCATCAGTACCCTAAGGGAAATATTTAGTTATAGATACTTGTATTCACTCAGGATAAGCGAAAGTGAGACCATCAACCAGCATGCAAACCTCTCATCATCTTATCAGCATTTGGGTTTCTTCACTAGCGAGCGTTTTTCCTCCACCTCGGTAAATAAATAAATTAGGGCAGCCCGGTACGTACATCTGCTGTGCTTACAGATGTCAAGGGCAGGACCGGCTTCCGTGTTGTTCCACTGCATCTTCCTTGGGGAAAGCTTGGTTATTTTCATGGGAAGAGCAGAGGAACAGAGCCGAGGGATGTTTGGTCACTTGAGGTGACTGCTGACTGTAACCTGATGGGCAGCGGGTGTCCCAAAGCCTGCGTGTGCAGGGATATTCCCCATGTGGGCAGGTTTTGCAGCGGAGGTGGCTCTGGCTGAACACGTGCCAGGAGGTTTGCAGATGCAAACCTCTTTAGCTTGTGAGCCCTCCAGAAAGCCCCTTCCCTTACTGCGATGGTGTCTCTGCATCTTGGGGCAGCCCTGGTTCAGCCCTTACACCGTGTCTGGGAGCCGTTCCTGTGTTCACTGGAGGATGGAGGCTGTACCTACAGAAGTGAGCCAGCGAAGGTGCAGATCTGTTTGGGAAACATCTGTTCGCGAGGGATAAGGGGAAGAGTTGGAGGCAGAGGCTGCATGTCCAGGAGACCTTTCTCCATCTTGCAGCAATCCCACGTTTGCCTGCTGATGTCTTAGTGTCCCTTCCTGCCCTCCTGTCCTCCCACCTAAGCAAGTGGCCATCTCATAGGAAAGATAGATGAGATAAACGGGGATTTTTAAATGGCTGTTCTTGCCAGTATCGCAGGAGGAAGGAGGCTGGAGAAAGCTCTGAAGGGGAGCGAGCGGAAGGGCCTGGCAGACCACTGATCTGCTGCTCCGGCTTAATGCGCTGTGTTTTACTGTTGTTATCTGCGGTGCCAGCTGATCCTCCCATCGAAATCCCAGGGCCCTTAGACGAGGGCATTAGGATTCAGCACAATTAAGAATTACAGATTTCGGTCCATTATTAATGCTCGGGATGAAACGCCTCAGCCCGCAGTCCATATGCTGCCCGGGCCTGATCCTCCCCTGGCCGGCAGCTCCACACAGTCCCTGGCCCTTGCCCGGCGCTGGTGCCAGCAGCGGCTCTGCTCAGCCACGGCTCCTCCCAGCTGTTCCTCGTGGTTACCTGAGCTCCTTGCACTTCACCATCAGAGTTTCATTAGGTTTGGTTTCCTCAAATCCATCCCCTGGTAAGCAATGGGTGTTCCTACCGTGCTGCCTCCCCGACGGCGCTTGGTCGCTGCGTGGGATGTGGGTGCAAACCCCACCAGGACCCCTACCAGTACCTGAGCAGCTCGTGGGGCTGGCCGGGGGAGCCCAGTGACTCCCCGTGGTGGCTGCGTTCCTTCCTGACGTGCCCAGTGCTGGGGCTGTCACAGCATCACCCACACCACGGCTGTACAGCTCGCAGCATCCGACCCGATCCTGCCGGAGCCAGCGAAATTGCCGCCGTTGCTCTCCCCGTCTGAGTCACTGCTCGGGGTAATGGGCTTTGAAAAGTACCGGCTGTGACTCAGACCTGGAGTTGCTGTTCTTGGGTTTGAAACCTCAGCAGGCACTTGTTGTTACCGGTATCCGAATTCAGGCCGTAGCACCCCGTGCCGCCTGCCCCCTCGGTTCTTCTTTCCGAGGAGCCTCCCGTCAGTCGCACAGACCGTTTGCTCCCGGCCCGTCTGGGCGTCCTTTGATCACGTTACGGCTTTCAGAGAACTGTTTGCTAAACCCTAGAAAGGTGTTTCTGGTTTGTTTTATTTTGTTGTTTCCCCCCCCCCCAGCAGAAGATGCTGAGTTAACTCATCTGTAGGCACTCGGTGCAGTGTGTGGCCCTCAGCTGGGCGAGGGGGCTGTGTCTGACACCGCGCAGCACCGGGATCTGCCCTGCCACCAGGGAGCTCCCAAACACAACCGGCTCCTTGGTTTCTGCTCACATGTAATAATGATCACTCGTACAACTCCAAACACGAAGCTAATGTATCAAAAAGCACTTAAAATAGATCGGGTGAGCCTTGGCAGACACAGAACAGAACTTTTCCAAATTTTAGCATATGTATTGTTTTATTCCTCCATCTGGCCAACAGATCATTGTTTGATATCTGAGTGCTTTGCATATCTCCTCCCTTTTCTTGCAACTGAGATACTTACACGTGCGTTTAATACAGCTTAATGCTATTTTTACATAGCAGAGAAAGAGCTGACGGCTTTCTGTTAATTGCATGCGCTTTGCAGTTAAACTTTTACTAAAACATTCCTGTCTAAATACTTGAAGTCCAATGAAAATTTGCCCTATTCTTTTATTAGAGGTGTTTATGTAGCGGTCTTAAAAAGTGACCTGGTTTTGTTTTACTGCACTGTGGATTCCTGATCTTTTTTTTTTTTTCCTTTTTTTTTTTCCTATTTTTTTTGGATTTCCTCCTGTGTGCAGTTGTCCTTCCTCAGCATTTGTTCGGGAGACCCGACTGTCCCAAAGAGCTGAGCAGGGAGCTAGTGAAGAGCTGCACCATTTTTTTTATCGTACATCCCCCAGCCCGAGAATGGAAAAGAAACACCCTTGAAAATGCCATAAAAGCGGAGAAGTTAGGTGATTTTTGTGTGACTATTTTCTCTGCTGTTCAATAAACCCGAAGCCGTTAGCCTGACAGCTGTTATATCATGTTAGATCGCACTGCTAAGATATTGAGTAGCATTTAAAGTAGAACGCCACCATTAAGCTTTATAAACTTTAGCCATTTCACTATGGTTTAATGGAAAAAAATGAGTTTTTCAATAAAATGACATCATTTTTCCCAGGTTGTAACGTTCACTTTACAACTGTTTTTCTTTAATTCAATTTATTTTACTTTTCTTTTTCTTGGCATCCTTTTTTTTCTTGCAGTTCGTGAGGGAGGAGATCTCCCTTCGTAGAGCAGCTGGGTCCTGCTCGGAGCCCTCCTCCCTCGATGAGCGGGGCTCTGCTTTTGTCGGGCTGAGGTTGGTGCTGGGGATTTGTGCTCTACCTGCTGCGCTCCTGGAAAATGGTGCGGAGCAGCGTGTGCAACGCAGGCAGGTACTTGTCCCTATCGCTGGTGCTTTCAGGGGGCATGGGGCTCTAATTTCTCCCGTGCTCGCGGAAAGCACAAGTATATTTGATGGTGTATTCTTCTCATTAAGACCGCGGCGTAAGCCCGGCGATACGCGTTGCAGCTCGTCAGTTTGGGCCGCGGGAATAAAGACGATAACCGTTGGGAAACGGTCTCGGGAACCGAGCAACGGATCCGCTGGCCAGAGAATGCTTCGGACTGTAATTTTCCTTTTTGTGTGGACTCAAAAATAACATCGTGATGGGCCCTTAAATACCGCTTCGTACACAGAGCACAATTTCCACAGCACAGGTGGTGCTAATATAGGACAGTCCCCCAGGCACTTGTCGCCAGGAGTTGTACAGCTTGTTCAGTGTCTGCATCCATATGGCAATCTGTCCCATTCATAGAAAGACATTGTAGCTGTGCCTGTGGGTGCTGTGGTCAATGTAGTGTAAAAAGTAGATTTTTAACTCTCGGCAACCTATGTTCTGCTGTTTGTTTTATCGTGGAATCCAATTTATAACGGGGGGGGGAGGGGGGGGAGAAATCAGCTCTGAGCAGATTCCAGAACAATCTCGCTGGCTGCAGTTTGTGTTTGCTCTTGGAGCACCTGGTTAATCAGCAGGTGCACCAGCCCCGCTCCCAGCCCCGCTCTAATGAACAGTTTACAGGAAGTCTTGCTCGGAAGAAACATTTTCGTCCTTGTTTATACTGTGAATTAACTCCGAAGTTGCAAAGCTGCAAAGGGTAGTAGCTGGCCGCCTGTGTCACGCAACTCTCTCTTCCCTCTTTATCTTCTCCTTTCTATCTTGTTGGGTGGCGAGGTGACGTGGCAGAGCCTCCCTGGCAGTGACAAGAAGGATGCTGGGTCCCCTGGTGCCACCCATGTGCTGCTGCTGCCGCCGGGGCGCCCCAAGGAAGGGCACGGCGCAGCAAAGGGGCTCTCGCAGAGGGGGGGCCGCAGCCGTGGCGGGGCGCAGCGGTTCGAGGATAAACAAGTGAGCGGGATTTATGGCTGCTCTGGTAGCTATCATCCCGCTGCCAAATGTTGTTCTGCTTTAGCGTGACTATTTGTTATGCCTTTCAGTAAACACAAACAAATAGACGCCTAGCACCTGCAGCAGCATCTGATATTTACACTACCTGTATGATTCAGCGTGCTTCCCTGGGGAAACAGGCTGGTGTCCTATGGATTTTAGTGCTTTTTTAAACCAGCATCCTTTGGAGGGAAAGCAAGCGGCGGGGGGAATTCAGCGGTTTAATCGTGATTCTCCCTTGGAGTAGCTATTTATCACAATTATTTTTAGGACCGTTTTCCCAAACTGAGCTTTTTTAGCTGCCGCAGGACCGTGGCGGTGCAGGCACGCCGCACGGACTGTCACCGCCTGTGTGATGTGACGGTCACCTTCTGCGCTGCCTTTGGTGTGCCTGTGGGACAGGGTGGGAAATACCAAAGTGAATAATCCACGCTAATCATATCTGTTGATGTCTCACCGGTTTGTATCGGGGGGAGAGATCTGCCTCGGCTCTAAAGGTAGCAGAACATAATTGTGTTGTTTAACAAGAACAGATCTTGTTTCTCGGGGTTTTCTTTTGCTGTAAATTCAAGTGTAACAACAGAATATAAATTGCAGTGAAATAAGGTTGGCAAACAGGATCTTTTTACGAAGTATGTACGTATGGCTGTAATTTTACACCTCGGTCTCAGTGAAGTCCAAGGTCTAATCCTGTGTTTTTTAATCTTGCGCGTGTTCTTAAAAGTGTTGCTGAATCGGGGCCAAAGCCTTGCCGTCGCCCCTTCCCTCTGCCCTACAAATGGGCCATATAGGATGGATGGGGTTGCTGGGCTGAAAGTACAGGAAAAAAAAATCCCAGCACACCAGAGAGTGGTACGATCACGTTTTTTTCCTGATTAAACTAAGATACCGAATCAATCCCTTTTCATCTGAATAAATTAGGAGACAGTTCAGAGAGGAATAAAATGAGATGTAGCACGGATAAGTAGAAAGCAGCCCAGATAGGAACTAAAAATTCCAAACTGCCTTCTCAAACCGCCACGTCAGCCGCTCCACGTCGATTGTGTGGGAAAGGACTGAGGCATGATCGGGGTTGAGCAACGAAGGTGGGACGTTCTGTGCCGTGGCTCAGTGAAAAAGGTGAGTGCAGTCATGGGTGGTGTAAACACGCGTCTCGCATCCGAGTCGGCCCTTTTTCCTGGTCCCCATTATGCAGAACCAGTTAAACCACAATTAGAGTGCGACGTACAATTGGCCACTCGCTTGCAGAAAGGATCAAGAGAAGCTGGAGCAAATCTAGAGGAGAGCAGCTAGGATGATAAAGGAGTTGGAGGGAATAGGCTATGAAGACAGATTAAAGGGAATTAAAGATCTACACCCTGGAAAAATAGAGGCTCTAGGAGGATGTGATTATGGTATGTAAGTACATGAAGTGATGCTACAAAGAGGAAGAGGGAAAAAATTGTTCTCATTAGTTAGCAATGCTGGAATTTAAAATCCAGCGTTTCAAATCATGTGCGTCTGGGTATATTTGATGTACTTTTCACCACAGCACTGAGGCACAAGGTTGAAATAAAAAAATACGAGTTTTAAATAGTGCAGAAACTCGTTAATGCTAAATTCAAGTGCAGGAATGGAATTTCCACCTGATAAGTGATGGATTCAATGCTGTGGGTTTTCTCTTTTTTTTTTTTTTTTTTTTTTCTTTTTTTTTTCTTTCAGTGGGCATTTCTTTTACATAGCCTAGCAATGGGCTCGATTCCTCCAAGGAGGTGATGGAGGGCAGTGGCTGTCGGGGCCCCGTGGCAGTTCGGTTGCGGGGTGGGAAGCGGGGCTGCCACTGGAAGAAGTACGAAGTACATTTAGAGTGCTAGAGGGTCATAATGTTGATTAATAATCCAAACCATCCGTTCACAGATTAAAACCAGAAGATGATGTGTTTAATTATCCAGTCTGGTTATACTCTCGCAGTGTGCTGTGGGGATGGGGGTGGAAGAGCAGGGGAACGCGAGCCAGATTTTGTCCTAGTCCTGCTGCAAATGCTCCGGCGCTCCCCTTGCAACAGGCGTGCAGGGAGCGGTGCCGCGGTCGCGTGAGGGCGTAGGCAGGGGTTGTCAGTGCTCTGCTGCTCTCGTGTTACAGCGGCGGTGCCGTGGCTTTGGACATTTTTTTTCTAGACGAGTATACAAGTTGGTGCGCTCCGATTAGAAGAGAGGATTTCAGCCTGTAGGCTGCAGTTTTAACCTGATTTGTCTTAAATTGGTGTAGTCATTTAAAATGTAATATACTACTCCTGTTACTTCCAATAGGGCTTGATGTAAAACATGAGCTTCTTTTAGCTCTCGGTCTGGATGTGGACTAAAGCAGTGAGGAAGGGGAGAAACGCAGCCTTACAAAGCAGCCAGAAGCCTGCACGCCAGCTCTCGGTAGAGCTGCCGCTGGCCACGCACGTCAAATGTCACCTCTCCAGAAGGCCCACGGCCCTCTGCGAAGCTTTACCTAGCGGTGGAGAGGCATTTACTGTGCTCAGACAATTCTCTCTTCACATCAAATACCTGCTTTCTGGGCAGTTGCTGGGGTGGAGGCATGAATATTTAGCCAGGCTGCGTATGTGGATTTAATGCTGCTCTTGATATGCGTATTTTTCTGAATCACAATTTAGAGAGGAAGGGGGTGCTAAGCCACACTGGTATTAATTCAGAAGGATTTGTACCAGTGTAACTTAACTGCAAAACATACCTTTATTCACTTGATTCTGTCATGAAGACAGAAACTTGCCTTCGAGTACGGGTGTTTGCCTGCTGTTGGTGACTTAGGAATTGGTTAGTAGAAGGATTTAATCGTTAAAGCTTCCATTTTGATTTAAAATCAAATACAGCGAGCGTTTCTCACTCAGAGAATTTTGACATTCACCAGATTTATTCCCCTGTGCCTTTTGGTGAGCTTTAGGGCTCCCCAGGCAGTCCCGAGCGCAGGAGACCCGTCTCGGTTCCTGGTGGTGTCTCACCCCCTCCTGTACAGGACAGAAATCAGCAGTGGTGGCATTTCGCCCCGCTGGCTGTGCCACCCGCCTCGGCCCGAGGCATTGCGTGGTGCGAGGCTGAGCCCCGTGCTCCCACCCAGGCTTTGCACCACCGTCGCTTTCGCGGCACCTGGCAAAGATGAAGTCACTTCCCGTTGCCCCTGAAAAGTAAAAAAAAATAATTAAAAAAAGGCAATTCTGCTTTCCTCTTGGAAGAGGTCTGAGCTGAGCGCCCACAGAATTGCAGGAGATGTGGTATTGATTTTTTCAGTGTGCAGGTGGCTCAGACATGTTCTCTGCACCGTTAAAACGTGAGCAGATGCTTCATAACTGTAATAGAAAATAAGGATGCTTCTCTACATCCCTGACTTCCCCCAGTGTTTTGGCAAAGATCGTTGGCCCAAGCAGATGTGGAAGAGAGACAGTGGAATATGAACTATGTCAGTGTCATGAATATTTAAAATATGGTCTGCTCTGTGGCAGAAGTGCTATTTATTACTGAGGCTTCTGCTTGCTTGGCTTTTACATCCAACCGTGACTTTCCTGCCAGTGTTTCCAGGCATGGTACCCAGTTTCACCTGGTTAGTAAGTGTGGAAGAAGTGAACCAGGGGTGGCTTTTGTGCTGGTGCTTTGGTCACTGCTTTCCCCTGTACCCCCTGTGCTCCTGCCTTTAGTTTGGGTAAATGCCACCCAGTTTCTTCATCTGGACGCCTGTGGCTTCTCTACCTGCAAGTCCCCGGTGATGCTGCAGCCCAGCAGATACATCCCGAAAGCTCGCTGGGCCAAACCGTGCAGGTCGGTGGGTTGTGGTTCACTTCCAGAGCCCCCAGAGCTCCCCGGGGTGACAAAGGCAGCAGTGCATCCCCCTGTGCTCCACACACACAGCTCCCAGAGCCCTGGAAGCACCTGGCCCTTGGCCCCGGCCCCGCGGAGCCGCCTTTCCGGAAGGCAGGCTGCAGGCAGCAAGAGCTAAGTGGACACTTACGCAGTTTGCAGCTTCCCACATGGATTTCGTTACTTTGCCGTATGTCATGAATAAGCTGACTTACGCAAGAAATTTTACTTGCCAGAGGGTTATTTGTTGTGCTTTGATGTAATAATGCTGCACTGTTGCGTTATTTGGAATTAATTCTATTGTATGTTAAGCATTTTGTATGCAAATAGCTTACAAGGAAGATAAAAAAGACATAGTCTTCATTTTGCCTCGTGTGTTCCTTCGTCGTATTGTTATAAAATTGCTTCCACTTAACTGCTGTTGCATCACCAGTACCCAACCAGGAATACGCATTCCTGGGAAGGAGAGGGTGACAGAAACAAACACCTACTCTAATGTGTCATTAGAAATCAAACAGACCAAAAACCTGCTTCTGCTTGCCAATGCTCGGATCTTCTGCGAGCCTGTCTCTGCAGTGAGACCAAGGATGCATCCAGATGACAGAAACTGTGCCTGCATGCAGGCACAATATCATCGAGCAATTAAAAAATATACATTCGTATTGTGCCCAGAGAACTGTTTGTTTATGTACTGGATTAAAATCTTCATTTTCCACCTCTGTTTGCTTAAACAAAGTGAGTACTTAGATCGGTTAAAGGAAAACAGAGTTCCCCATTCATTTCCACTGGCTGTGTATCTTCTGTGCGTTATATCCGTTTCTGCATAAACCGCCCTTTGTTTTGTTTTGAGGTGCTTCTTAAGGCTGCACCAGCGAACAAGTGGCAATCTATAACATCTCCAGAAGTGGGATGGATGAAATAGCAGTAATCTGATAGTGACACATAAAGGTCACCGAAACGCACGACTGAAAAGCCCCGGAGCGGGATCGCAGTAACCGGCTTCAGAAAGGCGCTGCCTACGGAGGGTGCCTGCGTTTTTCTTTACATACCAAGGGCTTTTTTTCTCTTTGAAGTATCTATTTTTGGTAGGTTTAAGTAGTTGCTCTGCTCTGTCACATGGCAGTGGAAGCTGTACGTAGGTGTTAAGTACATTACGCTTAGCGTCTTGTTAGCAAAAACGACCTTTTAAGTTCCTGTTTACGGTCAGCGCCGGTCTCCCTGGCTATTGACAGCACTAGCCTTCGACACGCTGAGTGCGGTGTGCAGTTGATACTCTCTTGGTCCTTCCGTCATTTTCTTTGGACACAATACCCAGGGTATCATGTCCTACATAGTTTGTCTTGTCTTGTGCAAGATCCCTGGAAAGAAAGGAGATTTGCACTTGGATTTAAAAAATAAATACAAAGCTCGGTAGGACTCTTTCCGTTGACTTGGCCATGGCCTTCAGGCTCTCATGGAGAAACTTTAAAAAACCCTGCTGGGGGTTTAAGCCATGTGACTGCTGTTGATATTATAATGAGATTTACAGTGCTTAAACCCCACAGGAGACCGACTCCTTACTTGGTGTCACATGGCGTTTCTGCACTCGTCTTGGGGTATGGGTAACACTCGCTGTGTAAATTAATAGGCTACAATTTTTTGGGTTCTGCCAAACAGACTGAAATCATAACTCTCATATATAGTCTTCGTGGACTTTAATGGAGTGTTAACATGAAAGCCTACTTCCTCACACTTTGCTTTATTCAGATATAGAAGCAGATGACAAAACCCATTATTTTCCAAATTACTCTTTTCCAATGTGTATGGAGGGCATTTGACCATATGCATGTCTAACTTGAGTGGATAGTGTATCTTCAGCCGCCCTCCCTCTTCTTCAACTGAGGAAACGTGTGCTGTAGTAATTTTCTAATTTGCTTGCCATCGAATGCATCGGTCCCTTTGTTCTTTTCAAAAACTCAACAGATAGAGCCTCTCCCATTTGCATGTTTTAAAATCTGATTAAGTGAAATATTCCCTTATAGAGAAAACCTTTTGCAAGTCTTTCCACCTACAGTGTTTTTTTGTCCTTTTTTTTTTTGCTTGAGAAACTATTTAGAAACTGTCAGAATTAATATTTTAATGAAATCATAAATTCATGTCATGTGCATCTCATAATACCTTTTCCAGTCAGATCTGTACCTTTTTGCTTCAACAGGAATTTTTAAAAAAAATTAAAAATCCTTCAGTTATCTTCAGATTATTGTTGGGCCTAAACGCAGAAGTGCCGGAATCTGGGCAGCAATTTCTCAGGCAACTTCCTTGCATTTGAGTTAACACTTTGGGTATTTTCTACAGCGCTCTTGCTATCCAATGCAAATAATACCAACAAAATTTTGTTACGGTACGCAGGCAGATAGTATTACAGAAGAAGAATAAACGGCATTTCCACATGTGTATAAACATAAAATGGCAGAAAGTAGGTGTTTATCCATAACGTTACCTGTAATCCAGAATAAAGTAAGTCATAAAAGCCACACCTAGATGCTGGTATGTGTTCATATCCTTTGTGTATGTTTGAAGTTCATAATACGGCACAGGCACTCTAGCAAAAAGATTTGCTGTGAAAAATAGATATGTGTGTAAGCATAAAATAGGGATTTCAATATTATTTTGACATTTTGTGTTTAAAGTCATCTAAGGTTATGGAAAATGTTGCAAAAATAATTCCTTTACTTAAGAAGTTTCCATGCAGAAGTTGAATAAAGAAGATATTTTAGAATATGGTTCATCAGTTAGTGCAACAGATACATTTCCCTGAGCACCACATGGCCTGGATCAAAGCGTCTCATGACTTGGATCAGTGCAGCCAAATCATTACGTATTGATTGGAATCCCACTGAAGGATTAACCCCTTAGTGTTCATACGAATTTTTTCTTTAACCCTGCTCTCAGTAGTCAGAAAGCTTGGTGACGTTGCTGCCAAATCTTAGCAAGGTTAACAGCCCCCACTAACCCCTCGTGCTGTGGAGTCCTTTGATTACATGGTTCCTTTTTTATGACGGGTTTCACATTTGAAAGTATGGGTGAATCTGGTTTACTGGGATGTAAGAAGGCTGTACTTGTGCAAAGAAACAGCCTGCAAAAGGGGAGAAATAAAACTGAGGGGGGAAAAAAAGCAATAAGAAAAACGAACAAACAAAAAAACACAGAAAACAAATACCCACCCCATTAGGTAGATAACATGATGGGAAAAAGCCAAGGATGCAAACTTCATGCTTTTCTTCTTTCTATAGTGGTGTGGAACAGCTTGTGTCTACCTGCATTGTGGTATAAGAATATATCTCTTTATGGAGATTACTTTTCTTCCCAATGAAGTTGAATTGTAAATATGCAATGTTCATAAATTTCTCAGCAAAATATCAAGCTGGATATTAAGCAGGTCTGTCAAATGATTTCTCCCCCATCCATGTTAATTTAAATTCTTTACAAAGCTTTTAATTAATGAATGAAATGTAGGAGGATAGCTAAGTAAGAATGACACGTTTCACTCTGCAAATGGTATTTAATTCTGCATGAAATCCCATGCACAGCGTCAGGTGGGTACCGTGAGATGTTAGGGATGTTTCAGGATCTGTTGTTTGCTGCTCTTTGGAGTCTTTGTCAAGAGTAATTGGTGCGGTACATTCAGTTACAACACTTTCTCTCTTTTCTCTTTCTCTCCTCCAGTTTATCCCACGAGGAGCACTCACACAGCCATCCGCTCTATGGACACGGCGTATGCAAATGGCCAGGCTGTGAAGCAGTATGTGAAGACTTCCAGTCGTTTCTAAAGTAAGAATGTTTTCTTGGCACTTGCATTGTACAGAAAGCATGCCCTGAAATTTTGTGTGCTGTCACTCACCCACGGGCCTGATGCAAAGCCCATTGAAGTCAACTGAGAGCTCCCTTTCACTTCAGTGGCTTTTGGATCAGGCTCAAGACCGTTTTAACAGGGGATAGTAAATTAGCCCCGTGGGGAAAGTATGGTCTTGCTCAGTGTATTACTATAAAATAGATTGTTTGCAATTCTGCAGCCTTTTTTTTTTTATTTAAATAATTTTAAGTTGCAGTATTGATAATGTAAACAATGCAACCTTGATTTAACCTTGATTTCAGTTTAATTTAGAAATTTAGTCTTAAATTAACTCTGTAATTGAACAGAGAATTGCAGAGCATCACGTGAAATTTAATTTATGTCAAATAAGTAACTAATGAACAAAGTCTACACTACTAAAAATAAACTATAATTATATTAATTGGGCCCCTGCAGTTTGCTGCAGACCTTTCCTTGCTGCCAAAGAACACAGTTTTACACGTTGCATAAACAGTGCATTATGGACTAGTATGTGGTAATGCGTGCATCCCAATGCAGGGAAGGACCAGCAGAGCTCTAATAACTTACACATGGCTGCTCCACAGCTAAATCATCAGCCTCACCCCTCCAAGCTGGAGCAAAAACTGTTTCTACCACAAAAGAGTTTTCTGTCTGGGTAGATCACCAGGTACACACATGTTTTTGGTGCATCCATGTTCTTGAATGTTTGTGTACTGATCTCTTTGAAATGATTATGGCTTATTCAATTGTTAGATCTCGAAAGACCAACTGGCCAGGCAATGCTTGTGATTTAAATGCACAAAGGGACAAATTCTCCCATTTACAATGGTGATCTCATGTAGTTAGTCCACATAAGTACATGGAATTCATCAGGATGGATAAGTAGAATTGGTCCCTAAACGTCCAGCTGTATCTTCTGTCTGGGGCAGTTCCTGGATTTTTATGTGAGGGAGGGAAAGGTGATAGCAAGTGGAGGATGTTTGTTAGGTGATGAGGTGCAGATAGGTTTTTGCTCTCAGAACAGAGTGGGCAAGTTTTGCTTCCACTGGCAAAACCCTCCTGAATTCAGTGGGAGTAGCACTGGTCCTAATATAAACATATAAGTCAGGAATGGTACAGTAATGAAAAGGTTCTCATTACAAGAGGATTACAAAATAAGAAGGTGCTAGTCATAAATTTCCATGAAGGGTGGCCTCGTTTCTTTTAATTCATCCTGTTGTTCACTTAAGTGAAATAAATGCTAATCTCTCCATACTTGCCAGCTCATTCATATTCATATGCCATACTATAGCGTTTAGACCTTTAAAACAATTCTATTTTTATTGCAGTTATCATAAGGGAAAGGTCCTGTGGTAGCCTTAGATACTGGAGTAACGCGTGTAGTCACATAAGGTCAGATGGTGCCACGTTTGCTTGCTGTGGTAGTCCTCTGTTGCAGGCAGATCTTGTGGTTTTAGGAGGGTTTGTTACAGAGCAGTGCACAGCTTGACGTGACCATGTGTAGAAAATACAGCCCTCGAGTCGCAATATGGATGGAGACGAGATGGGTTTTAGGCGATGATTTGGAGAAGTTTCAGTGACTAGACCCAGTTCACCCAGAGGAGGTGCTGGGAGCCATCAGTAGGTGGAAAACCTGAAAGGCATTACAGGCCAGGCTGGGCTTTAACCGGTCGTCAGCAGGAAGTGGCTCCATCTGCTCGCAGCTCCAACTATTCTGGTTCTTTTATCGCTCACCTTTTCAAGGTAGTGATCTTTTTTTCCCCATCGAACCCTTTCAGCAGAAATATTTTGTGTGACTTTCTTAAGCCCATTGGCTTATGGAAATTTTCTCATTATCCAAATTCTACGATGTCCAGACAAAGTCCTATTGTTCCGAGTGATGCTTAACCCAGAGTGAATGCAGAAACGAGTGTCCCTAAGCAGCGGACTGACCCTGTTAAGAAGTGAGCATTTCTTCATAAAATTATGCTGTAGCCTTCCAAGTCTCCTGTGGAGTATCTGTCCTTAAATTATATTGCCATTTATCAAAATTCATTAGGCAGTGAAAAGATAACAGGTAGATGCTTGAAGTTTCTTTCTGGTACTCATGTGATCCGCGAGGCTCTTTCGACAGGCCCCTCAAGAGAAAAGCTCTTGTTTACAAGTGAAATACAGGCTGTGTATCCATTGAGCATTGCTTAATTTCACTTAGCTCAGTAAAAAGGCCTGTTAGAAAAGCAAAGAGAAGTTACATGTGGAATGAAAGCCCTGTATGCCAATAAAATGCTTCAACAGTTAAGGGAGAAAAAAGGACTCACAGGTCTAAAACATGGTTCATTTCTTTTCCTCCTGAGGAAGAAATATCATAACTGTTGGTAAATCAAAAACAGAGATTTGACACTCTTCTGTGATCATTCTGTAGTGTTTGTTCCCAAGGTGAGGTACACCACAGGGCCCTTGATTTCAAAGATAAATACTGTACAAATAACGATCCTAGTTGTCTTTCACTCACAGCCAACAGGAGGATGCTTATCAGAACCAGCAGATACTCAGGCTATTGTACGCATTTATTTCCCTATTTCTTTTAGAAATAAGTTGCAGTTTTAGTGTTGTTTTTTAATATAACAGCCACTGGTTATCACGTGATGTGGCATCAGTTAGAGCTAACCGATAGCAGTGGGGGCTGCTGCTAAGCCTAATGAAACAGGAGCACCCCGCATGGTCCCCAGCGCTGCCCAAGCCTAAAAACAAAAACACGTCCAGTCCCACTGCTGTGACCTGGTGGCCTTCTGCCAAGCTGCAGGGAGCAAGGTGGAGGCTGGAGGGGGCACACGTGTCTCGTGTCTTAACTAGCGCCCGCGTCGCAGTCGGCAGCGAAAGAAGCAATTAGTAGCACAGAGCGACTTTCCTTCAGAATTGACTATATCCTTGATTTCATTTGCATGTGTTTAAAGACCGTTGCAGAGAGAAATATGCCCCTGTACGACAAGTTGTTTCGGAAATCACTACTGGAGGGAGGCTGGTTTATTCAGCAAGGTATCTAGGCATCCAGGGCAGAAATTGAAGGAGGAGATTGAATATGGGTTTATTTTCCCTTTTATCTTTTTTGTTGTTGTTGTTTCATTGTGGTTTAGAAGCGTTTAGTCATGGCTGTACCATTTTAAAAATAAATATATCCTTTAAATGAGAGATGCAGACCTTTGGAGAGATCCCGCAATCCCATAGTACAGTGATGCTAGTAATCTGCTTCATGTGCATTTAACTTTGATGAAATGAAGGAGAGTTTATGTGAAAGAAACTACTAAGTGCACTCTGTAATGTTTTCACAAGTGTTTTTATCATGGTAACATCTTGTTTACTTTAGTTGCCTGCCTAAAACTACTTGGAACATGTTAAGAAAACATTTCGAGAAGGCTTCTACAAAGAGGCTTTTGTTTAGCAGCAACTGTGAGACTGCTCAGCTCACAAAGGTGTTAACTTTCAACCCCTTAAGCACTTCCACATGAAATTCCAGCAACTATGTTTGTGGTTTTGGAAAAACAAAGTGTATATTAAAGAAACCAGGTATATGCTAATACACGTTGAGTAGGCCGGAAATCGTAAATTGTTTCAAACGCATTAATTGCTATCATTTGCATGTCAGAACGCCCCGCGCCCCACTCATCCGCAGTGTGCAGGGCAGGGACCTTTGGTGGAGCAGGGACCTTCTGAGGAGGAGGACGGGGAGCGGGCGCGGGGCAGAGCCCAGAGGCCATGCTGCGGCCTTCCCCGCACCGCGACCTCCGGCCTCCCCGACAGGAGGCCCGCGGGGCCGCCGCCGCCCCGCGTCCACTTCGGGACGAAAGCGGTCACTTGATTTCGGAGACCGCCACCTCCTTGGAGCTGCCGTTCGGGTTTCAGTGCCGCAGTTTCTTTTACAACATCCTTATTAACCTTTCTGACACTGCGCGGAAGTTCAAGACCTCTCCAGGCGCTGCAGGAGGAGGCCGGGTGGCCCAAATCCCACAGTGCCCTCTAGTGACACCTGCCGTGCCGGGAGGAAAAGTTCCCGAAAAGGAGCCCAGAGACAAACGGCCCTGCGCCTCCCGAGCGGCCGCAAAGCTGGCCAGCCTCAACCGGCTCGTGCGATGTCGCTTTTATTCGCACACACACAGATTTTCGCTC
>NC_048904.1:17279065-17339065 GCF_011077185.1 Oxyura jamaicensis | reverse complement strand
ATTGCATGTATCCACTTAGATATATCCAGCATTTTACAGTCAAGGAGTATGAAATTATATATGAACTAATATTGCTATAAATTTGTGATCTACTTTCATTATCTAATGGAGGAAAAACAACTGTTCTGCAGAATTTCTGTTATTTACAAGTGAGCTGCCTTGTGAAAAAATGTGCTTAAGATACAATGAGTGATGGGAGGATACATAAGCCAAAAAGCAGGACAGAGCAAAAAATAAATAAATTAAAAATTAAAAAATCAGGCAAGTCTTAAAAATCTTCGATACTGATAAAGACCTGCTGGATAACATTCAGATTGCTTATTCATCCTGGTAACTACTTTTTCCTTTTTGTTTATCCATTTCACTTAATGATTTTCTGTGTATTGTTACAGACATCTCAACAGTGAGCATGCGCTGGATGATAGAAGTACAGCCCAATGTAGAGTACAAATGCAGGTTGTACAGCAGTTAGAGCTACAGGTAAAATAAAATTTATTTTAATATTACCTCAGTATTAATCAAAACCAATTCTCGACAGCGATAAAAAATGAGTTCTGCTTTACCCACTATGATTGAAAACCAGCTTTCAAAACCTTCTTGTAGTAGTTTTAAAAACCGTCAAAAGAAACTGCAGCTTCATTTCCTCTTTTCTAAACCGTAACTTGAAAAGAAATAGGAAACTTAAACAGGCTGACTGATTGGAAATCCATCAGTACATATCTAATGTTTTTTATACCCACCGGGCGGGGTGGAGGGGGGCGAGGGGAATGTGGTCCCCTTCATTTCGAGATGTTGATACAGGGGAATTGGTTGATGTTTATTTCAAAACGCTGCATAACCTGGCTTGTTTGGTGGTCTCTCATATACTAACACTCTCCATGTATTTATTATTATTATTATTTTCTCATTTGTAGCAAATGAGTTTTTTAAAAGTGCAAAAAGAGGGTAAATGGGAATATATTGAATGCAATGCAAAGATATGACCTGTTTGTGTAACTGCCTTTCCAAATGCTTTTGAGTTCTTTCTGTCTCCCTGCACCTCGCTGCTCTAGCTGGGCTCCTTTGACAGTCTGTCTGCGTGTAGGCAAGAGGTTAGCAAAGAAGGGGAAATTAAAACAATGTTGTACATTATATAGTTACCAGCTATTGAAAAACCTATTTTGTATGCAAGACAGCAGTGTAGAGATATATGGAAAGCCTTGGGCTAAGTACAGAAGATAATTACATTTGGAATTTTACTGAGTTAAGTCATTTATAGCTTCAAATAGTTGGAGAGAAAAATCAGCAAAAACACACTTAAACTTCTTGTTGTTACTTTTCAAGATAAGCATTTTTTAAAAAAAATCCTTTTATCTTCTTATCTTACAAATTACCCTTTTTTCATAGATATTTCCTAAATTTTACTTTCAGGAACATGCTGGTCATGACACTTTTTCACTATTAGCTAAAGCAATATAAACTATTTTAATACAAGTTTTATAAAAATCAAACTACCAGTCATAAAATATCAGAGTCTCGCAGAAAATGTTACGAGAAATGGTCTGTTATTTTAACAAGTTTCTTGGGAGTTAGAAGAAAGAATCTGCAGTCTTCCTGGTAAACTGAGATATGAGATAATCTTTTACCAAGATGCAGTAATAACTCGTGCTGAAGGTAAATCTAGATTATTCAGTTGCAGTCAGTTTGAAAAGCATGCAGTCAGCTTGAAAGCAATCCTTCTCTCCTGCAGCTACTGGGCATGTCTGTGCCTGGAACTACAGGACGAGGCCCTAGACTTGAACAGGACACCACCACTGGTTGCTGCCTCTCCATACGTCTTTGACAATACTTTGGAAAGGTTTATCAGTGCTGCATTACACTAATTGTAACCAGTGACTAATATTCACAGATTCACAGCCATTTAGCGTTGGGAATACGTCTTAGCTTAGAGTCCTTGCGTGGAACGTAGCATAAAGTCCACAAGACAAGAACATATTTTCACAGCGATATGAGGGCTAAGTTAAAAACATTTGGTATGACTTCTTCTAACAGTCTTACTAGCGCAGTAAACAGGATGAACTGGAGGCTTAATTTAGACTGGGGTGTTAATAATAGAGTGAGACCATCTATACATTAGCCATCAAGAATGGATGGAGGAAGAGGGTTGTCCTGCTTCTGAAATGCATCTGTAACTCCCCCCTTCTCTCTCCAATGATCTTGTGGATCTGTCCTCTGATAATCTGCATAAATTTGTACACAGGAGGAGACAGAAGATTTGTCTTCCAGTGCCTACATTATCAGTCTGTGACCCCCTTTTTTTCACAGAGAAACATAGTAAAATGAAAGCCTAGCCCAGTAGCAGAGTTTTCAATGACATGGTCTGCAGCACCCCGCGTGTTAGAGCAGGAGCAGCTGGACCGAGACCATTGACCTAACGCTCCCCAGTGGAGTAGTTGCCAACCGGGGCACCAATCAGCCCTGTGGCCAGCTGCGTGAGTTTTGTGAGCCAGGTAGGAAAGGGACCTGTAGCTTTTCCCAGTTGCAACATGACTTTCAGCAGTGATGAGAAGCTTTGCCTTCAAGCGGAGCTGTGCAGCGTTGTGTGCTGTTCAGGGGCCAGCACTGTGGCAAGACCCAGCTGCTGCCCTCTCTCATGCTCATACAGCCCCATCGAGACACAAACTTGACAAATCCATTACATCTGAGGGAAACACTTCAGGTTTTGAATGTGATGGACACAAATGCAAGCCTTTTTTTAATGTTATTTATTTTACACAGAATAGTTTTGTCAGCATCATGGACAGAGATAAATGCAGTCTTTTTAAAAGACAGTAAATTTAAATGAACTTTTTGAAGGGAAAAACAGGTCAGATATGTTTTGCGTTCATTGTAAATGCCCTTTTGCAGAAGTATCATGAAGCTTAGGTCTCAGCATTTCCATCACAAACATTTAAAATATCGCAGACAAGGTAGAGATCTTCTCATATTTCACTTTGTTTAAACCATCTTGACATGATCATTTGTTGCCATTATAAATAGTGAGAATTGGGCTGCTGGGTAAAACACAAACACAGGAACACTTCCCTATACTTAGTGAGATCTTAGCTAGAATATGACTTTCATTTTGCAGCACCAGCTTTGAGTGGAAAAACATTTCAGGACAGCAACAAGGCTCTGATACACTTCTTAAAAAAAAATATCTCCCAGTAGAACACGAATACAGCTGATCATTTTCAGGGGACTGAAAACACTGCGTGGGCTTGTTTTCCTAAAGCATCCATTGACACTTTTGAAAAATGGATCCTGAACCTTTCTAGTACACAGCCTTACTAATAAGCACATAACAGGAGGGAAGGTTATGTCTTGGTTGTCTCTCACACTGCCCATGGCTGGCTTCCTTCTCCTTTGTCCTTGGTCTTTTTCCAAAATCCTGCTGCTGAAGTGATCTCCTCTTCCTGTTGATCTGGCCATGTTGCTCCCGTTGAATGCCCTCACTGGGTTTCCATTTTCACGTTCCTGCTCCTTGCCGCTATTTTCTGTTTTTCCTCCTTTACAGTTTCTGCACCCTGTGTGCCTAATGCCTTCTCTCTTGCTCCTTGGTCCATGGACTTTCATGCTGCCTCCTCAGCCCCTTCTGGCCTGAGCTTTCAGGGCCTTCCCTCTTCTGCTTTTCAAGCAGGTGCAGTTTTAGGATTTAACCTCTCCAGGCCAAGGCATGTGTCTGGCGTCCACGCTTGCAAAGCACTGGATGCATGTACCTTGCTCTGGAAGGGTTTTCCATGGAAGCACTGTGAGGCACCTAGGCCATGGTGGAACCCCACAGAATTCCACCACCAGCTGGTGGAACCGTGAGTGGGGGAAGCCTCACAAAATGAGGGTTTCCATGAAGAACTGGGTGCCCATCTGAGAACTCTCGCCATCTAGACCATTCAAAAAGGATACAGGAAAAAAGAATGAGGCTTCAGATGGGACTGTGTTGTCAGAGCCTTCATGTGCCCTGTAGGGAGCAGAACTCATGTATTAATCTGCACTGAAAACTTGCTGTTTTTAATCTGCTCCTTAGTATTGGATCTTCAAATGATAAGCTCTTGACCCTGAATTTTACCAGGCCCTCTCTGAACATGTAAACTTTTCAGGCTGGACCAGCAGCTCTAAGTCCTTACCACAGGAAGCTTTTACAGATCTACAGCCCTTGTTCTTCTAAAAAGCTCCTCCCGTATTTTCTCCTGTGCCACCAGCCAGCATTGTCATTCAGGGGAGGGTTCTGCACCCAGAGGTAGGGGCACCTTTTCCAGCAGGACTCGGGAGGTCTGCAGGTGCCAGCTGAGCCCCAGGCAAGGACATGGCTCCCTCTGTTTCCCTTGTCCTGCTCGATGCTAGTGCCAAGGGAGAGAGCTACCAGTGTGATTCCAAATTAGAGCTGGGTGTATACACTCAAGTGCAGTTTTCTAGACTAAGTAGCTGTCACAGGAGACCAGCAGGTGGCAAATAATTCCCTGGTGGCAAATAGAGCCCACCAAGAGCATGGAGGCACTGCTCTTCAGACTGATTCAAGAGTTGCATTAATCAGTTTATTTTTGTTTCATAACAGTCTCTTGCCCAATAACACTGTCAGTAGATCAGGAGCATTTTCCTCAAAGCCCACTGGCAATCCCCATTTCGGGACCATCTGCACTCCAGTGAGTGCCACCAGTGAGCACTCGCTCCCATCAGCGGCCCAGCAGCCGTCGTGACTTCTCTTGAATCACCCTGCTTAGCGAAGGGGCTGCTGGTGACGTTCTGGTTTGGTATCACTGCTGCTTCCTGACCTAGGGGAAAAACAGTTTAAATAAATTCTTCAGATTTTTTTACTTCTCTTCAGTGCTTTGAAACTGAGAGACCTCTATTTTTCATAATTTAAACTCCTGCCTAACTGAGTGAGTGTTTGAATTCCTAGACTATGACAAAACACTAGCGTGTGTCTGCCTGAAATGTCGAGAGGATCTTTAATAACGTTCACCCACCAGAAACTGCATTAAAAGCGTGCTAAGATGATGACTAAAACCAATAAAAGCAAGAACCCTGCCTGTTGGGGGTGCAGTATTGCTCCGTTTCAGCAAGGGGACGCAGAGGAAGCACCACGCAGGGTGTGCCCCGCGCTGCCCAGGTGCCTTTCCGTGCTGGCACTGCTCTGTTGTGAGCAGGAGGCTTTCAGGTGCCTGCGTTTTGTTTGTTTGGGCTAGAGCTTTGGTTTCTGCAGTAGCCTGCAGACCTAAATGTCATGCACAGATGACCCTGCTGTGCAGCCCCAGTGCCCGCTGACTGCTAAGAATGAGAGACCGCCCAACAAAGCTGCACTGAGAGTAAGATATTTATTATTTGTTTTGGGTAAAGCACAGCAGCTGAGGGGAGAGACCTCTACTTTCTCTGAAGAGGTCCTCGGAGGACTCTCAGAGGGAGAAGTTCTTACTGCATTGCTATGATAAGAGCCCGTCACTGCTCTTCTGTGATATCCAGAGCAGATCTGGAGATAGATAGTAGGGGATCTGCTATCAGCTTCAGCTCTTCTCACTTGCCATGGAGGTTTTTGACCAAGAACAGAAAAGCAGCTTGAAAAGCCCAGTGATTTTGCTTTTGCACTTCCAGAGCACACAGCGGTGACACCATTTTTTCCTTTATTTAATTCCTGTCTTGGAATCTTGTGTGCCAAACCGTATCCCATCATGACGCCTTTCTGGCACGGTCCGAAACCCCTCGCCTTGTGAAGAGCGAGACAACCTTGACTGTAAGGTTATGAATGGGGATTTATGACCACGTCTCCTTTTATATACACTTAGCCCAACTTTGCTGCTACAAACAGATGACTGTGATAAGGTGGGCAGGTTGTTTAAAGTTTCACTGGAATGCAAGCACAGTTCTCCTCTTGGCACCAGGAATCTGGCTTGTCTAAAGCACAACTCAGCTCCGTAAAAATTGTCATCTGTGAGAACCTGATCCAAGTCCTGCTGGAAACAGGAGCATGTAGGTTAACACGCCTTCTTCATTAGTATTATTTCATAATATCATCCTGCTTTTCTTTCTTTTCTTTCTTTTTTTTTTTCTTTTTTTTTTAGTAGCAGCTGGAAAAAGTCCTACTTGCTTATAGAAAAAAAAAGTTTCCAAAAATAGTGAGATTTAGTGCCTGGCCAGTGCAATTGAAATGCATTGGGAAGCCATCCTGGCCACAGCTGTGCAGGGTGTGATCCTGAGACACCAACCAGGTGCAGATCCCAAGGAAAAAACCTCAAGACACTTGAGAAAGTGAGGGACAGCCCTTGACATCCAGCACAGGAGCTTGGCCCCAGTTGTGGGCTGTGATGCGGTGGACGACATGGTCAGCTTTCCCACCCTGCTCCCTCATGCATGCACCAAAAGGATTCGGGTTCCCCTCCCGGCCCCACGGGGTTTTTGCCAGCTCTCAAGGACAAGCAGAGCGCCGAGGCCGCCTGTCGTGACTCGCCGCGGAGCCTCGTGTGGTTTAACCACCGCCGTCTCCCTGCCTGCTGTGCGGTGCCGCAACGCCTGCACGTGACGTGAAAGCTGCGGCCTGCTCGTGCTGCTTGTTTTCTGCTACGGAAGGAGGAAAAGGCATCACGGAGGCAATGCGTAGCTTGCTTTCTGCTGCGCCTCCCAGGCTGGAGCGGGGCTGGTTAATAAACATGATTCACTGTTGTCTTTTAGCTGTCAGGGCTAGAGTGAACCTCTTGGTGCCAGCAGGTCTAGCTCTTCTCACTCAAGGGCTAATGCATTTTGCTTTGGGAAGCACTGACACCCAGCACCAAGCGTTAGCTTTGCCTTGCAAAAAGACCATATACAATTTCCAAACTGCTCAGCAATAAAACTCTTCTGTCTTGCACGTTGGTGCCAACTGTTTAATTAGGAATAAGCAGAGACTGGATTTTATTCCTACAAGTAATAGAGCATTTTTTTCCCCCCCTTCAGCTTGCAAAAGATAAAGAGCGCCTGCAAGCCATGATGACACACCTGCATGTGAAGTCAACTGAACCAAAAGCCACCCCTCAGCCCGTAAGTACTGAACTGTGCAGAAAGCAAACAAAACCTCACAACAAACCTCTTTTCCTGTTTCCCACCTGGGCGTGTGATGCGAAGCGTGGCTCGCTGTGTGCAGCCTGTCGCAGCGAGGAGATGCAAAACGCCTCCCTCGCTGGGGCTTTGCAGGAGGCACTGCCACAGGGACCCCCTTCTCGCCATCCTCCCTCCTTCGGGGGGGCACAGAAACTGGACTCCAAAGCTGACGTGGGGGGCCTTTCTCTGGCCTGTAAACCTCTTTACATTGGTCCGACTTGCATGAAATCTTAGGAGGTGTTAGGAGGGAGATGTAATTAAATTATATTTAGTATATTTATTTGGCTTTCTCTCTGACAGACATTTACAGTAGAACAGACTCTAGTTGCACGTTTCGATGATAAGCAGTTACTCGGTATCAGGTTTTATACTGTTGAAACTGAGAAGCGAAACCTTTTCCACCCCAGATTGCTCTTTAGAAAAAGCAACAAGGCAGGAGGGGTTGGTCAGCTGCTTCATAAACTCCTCCTTGCACGGCACCCAGGGCCTCTGCAGGCCAAGCCAGCTCCTGGGTACTCCCCCAAGAAAGACAAGTCTACCATCTTTCCCTGCCCAAAATGACTCTTCAGCTGTTGTTTTCTCCTAACCCCTTAATGCTGAAAATGTTCCTCAGAGCTTCACATGATTATTCAAAGTGGAGAGAGTGCTTTGCTTCTTGATTTTAAGATTTGTAAGATTTAAAGGTACACTGGCTTTATTTGATTTTGCTTTGAGTCATTGTGTGAAAATTAATTGAGCGTTGACAATCTATAGTTAGTACGAGCAATTTTAATCAATATGCAATGATGCAGCATAATGACAAAGTATTGGTTTATCTGTTTTGACTGATTTTTTTTTCTATAAATAAAGCAAACACACACCCATATATGTGTGATTTATGGTGATCGAAATAAAAAGGAGTCAGACTATTAACCCAGCAAATATGGTAGCCTGCCAAGATGCAGTTGGTAGACAAAATTAATGTCTGAAACAGAACACATTACAGAGATAGAGAACATAAAATCATTAAACACTTCGCGCACCCATTTTTACTAGAAACGGATTTCTCAGTTTCTATGTAGTTGGAAATAAATGGCTGCAGAAGTGCATAGGGAGGCTACTAGATAGAAAATTGCAGGCTATTCGGCAGCGCTGGAGCAGATGTCAAAGTCAACAGGAAATTTCGGTGCCGTCTTGGAGAGAGTTGAGTGGTAGGTATGAACCCTTCCATTTAAGCTGTTGAGATTCCTCAAATTGCTTGATCTAGTGGATACCAGCTCTCTAGAGTGGAGACTACGTACAGAGTCTATAAAAACAGCATTCTCCTGGTTCCTCATATCCACCTCAGCCTGAATGCAAATGCCTCAGCACATTGTTGGCAAAGTATGTAGACCCAACAGAATGGGGAGGAGGTTTGGTTTCTATAGCTCTTACTGGATTAAAAATTAAAACAGCGGAATAATCTGGGAGTCTCAAAGCACTCTGCCTTGAGGCCTTTCATAACAGCGGTGCCCCTCAGGAGGAAGGATTAAAAACTAAAGGGAGGAAATCATAAGAAGGCGAGCGGTGTTTGGCAAGGCAGCTAGTGATCGATGCTCAGCCGTGGAGGGCAGGAAGCTTTGGCGGGTGTTGTAGGCTACGGAGATGCCAGGCGGTGTCGCCATGAAGATTAGTGTTAACAGCTAATAAACAGGGAAAAGCAGCGGAAAAAAAAAAAAAAAGTGAATGCAGGGGGAAAAGGGCTGTCTTGATTAGTATTAAAAATGTTTTACATTCTGGAAAATTATAGCTTTGTTGGGGACCTCCTACTAAATTTATTTTTAACTGCTCTATTGAAAATTCTGTACCACTAGTCAACATTATCTCTCAGTTGCTCAGCACAGTGTTTCTTTATTAAAAGAAATAGGCATGAATATTTTTGACTGAAAAATTAATAGCTTTTGAATTCATACACAGCAGGTTTTCTTTTGCAAAGAAGTCCAATATCGCTGCACAGCACTTCTATAACCATTTATTTGGAGTCCAAGTCAAACCTTTGACAGCTAGAGCAGTGTTACAAGCCAACATAAAGAACTCCAAGATGTAAACCAACAATAGGCAGTCTGTGTGAGGTTTGCCATTGTCAAATACATAGATTGTTTGGATTAGTTTATGTAAATGTACTGTTGTATTACCCTTTGGAAAAAAAAAGATCACATTTGTGTATGAAAAGTGGTTTCGTTCACAGGCAGCATTATAAATTCCTTATCCTTTAACTTACATGTTAGAAGTAAAAATTGGTGCCTGACAGGCCTATATTGTGTGGCACTCTGTTGTTGGATTGAAACTGCCTTCTTTTCATTTATTGAAATATAGAAAAATTTATTATAGATACCATCTGATAAATCAGAAATTATTAAAATATGTATAGGTGAAGCATTTGAAAATTAATTATAAAATGTAGAAGTATAGTGTTTTGCATAAATTGTGCTTTCGTTGTGAAAAAAATACACAGGCACTGCTCAGGCTCTGCTAGACCCTAGTCCTTTTAACTCAGTGGGATAGGACTTTGGTAAAAAGATCTGATGACCATTATTGCAGCGCAAAGTATTCTTTACATCCAGTAATTAATTTTTTTCTGCCAACATTACTAATGCAAGGTGTATGTTAGAATTAATATATTACGGTACATCGGCGGTTATAAAGGAACGAGTGGCTGCGAATCCAAACGTAGCAATGAATTGGGACTTAAAATTACAGCCTTTTCATGACTGAGGAAATGTTTTTATTCTGCTGAAAGGATCTTAATGCTTATTTATAAACCGTTTGGTGCTGGCAGGTAGAAGTGGTGATTGAGTTATTGACTGCACATCTGTTTTAACCACGAGCCCCTTGTAACCCACACTGACCATCGGCACTGCCTTTGCCCACTGGGCTTCAGGTGGTGGTGGGCAGCTGGTTGTGGACTGGTTGGATCCCAGGCAGCTTCTTGGTGCTTCTACATCAATTCACAACTCACCCAGGGTCAGTGAACAGCTGTTTGTCCAGCCTGGTTGTGTCCATCACAACTTGAGGTGTGTTAGCTCCTTGTCGTAATTTTCACCCTCGCGGTGGAAGGGCCCGTGCGTTTCCCTGCACCAGTCCACCAAAGCAGCTGCTCGAGAAAGCCCTCCAGGTTGCTGCTGATGTCTTGTGTAGTGGAAAGGGCAGCTCTTGGGTGCCCCTGGGGGCCTTGGGGGCAGCCAGGAAGGTGGCCAAGGGTGGGCTGGGGAAGGAGAGCAGTTGGGGTAAGGGCAGTGCGGGTGCCTGCTTTGCAGATGGCCAGCTTGGGAATGTCAGGGTCCAGCGGTGCAACAGCTTACAAGAAAACAGCAGTATCTCTCAGCTGGCACTCGAAACACGTGAAGTTGTTCCTATTACTGCTGCGTGTGGTGTTCTGGTGAGAATAAAGGATTGGCTAAAGTGAGAACAAAGCTGGGAAGCAATATGCTCTGACATCTTTCTAAGGTAATTTTTTTTTTTCAAGGCACAAAAAGAAAAGCCAGAACAGCGATTGCTCAAGAATCATCATTCTGGTTTTGCAATTAAGATAGCTTCCCCTACATGCTATTTTCATTCGTGTTAGTGATCAGCATGGTAGGTTAAAATGGAAATGTGATTTTTTGGAGGATTAACTAACACTGAAGTTCATAGGAAGTAAGGGAAAAGGAAAAGGCATCAACCAACAAGTAATTCTGCATACTAGGTGCTATATCCATCTTGTAAAAATAGACAGAAAACTTTAAAAGAAACTTTTGGCACTTTAAATAAAATGCACTGTTAGATATCCCCTATTTAATGTATTTTTTTTAACTTAACCATAGCAATTACGATTGTTTTGAAATACTGTTTTTAGCAACTGTAATAACAAAGCATTAAAAAAATAGTCTTTTAACTGTTGAGGTAATGACTGAGCATTTTAGCTGCTGTAGCCGTACTTTATAGTTTGAAAAAATAATGATACACAGCAATAAAGAGAGATTCTCAAGCACAACAAAAGCTGTTTTTATATACTGGTTTTCATTAAGTCTCACTCCTCAGCTTCAGTTTCCTTAGTGTTCCTGCCAATAACAACACCTGCTAAGTGATTGCTGCCTGCCAGGCTCGCATCTAACGCGCTGATGTGTCCGGGCTGAAACAGGAGAGGAAGACACGGCATTTAACTAAGTTTCAGGCCCAGCGTCAGCTTTCTCTCCCACCCTCGGTGTGAAGAAAAGCACTCTCTGCTCTGGAGTGGTTTAGGGTCCAGCAGCTCGGCTCAGATAAATCCTCAGGCCCAGTTGTGACCAAAACAGCAGCAGCAATAGCAGAGGAATCACTGCCCTGCAGCAGTGGGTATGGCCCCTCTGGGTTGTTTATACATGTTTATTTCTTTTTTTTCTTCTTTTTTTTTTTTTTTTCTTTTAAAAGTGTTTCAGATCGGGATTTTTTTATTGCAGCCACTATTGTCATGTAAAATGTTTACACAAAAAGAAATCAGGCTGAGCCCTAATGGGAGAGCCACTTACTGGAAATCTGGTTTACAGGGTGAAGGAGAGGGTTACCTCTCTGCCTTGTTTATATCTAAGGAAAAAAAAAATATGACTCAGTCTTCACCTTTAATAGGAAGACATGACTATTTCTTGAAAGGGAAGGTTAATAATAAAATCCTAAGCAGGATATTGAGCACTGAAACAATTACAGCATTTATGATTGTTGAGTTAAAGCAGTATGAGGTGCTGGTCTTAAAAACCAAAACTGAACAAAGCAACCAACACCTTTCAGAGACTGATTTTACAGAATTTCAGGGCTTAAACCGGTTGTGGGGTTTGGTGTTTTTTTTTTTTTTCTTTCTTTTTTCTGTTGTTTGTTGTTTTTTTTTTCTCTTGTTTTCTTTTAAGGCTGGAGGAAATCCTCCCTCCCCCCATCCCCAGTGCAAACACCACAGAAACATTTAACTCTTTGGTGTGAGGGCCGTACGTTGCCCGATGTGGTTGTGCCTTAGCACAAGACAAAAGTTCTCCCTCATTCAAGTGCAAACTTCGTGACCCGTGCTCGCTCCCCTCTGAGAAAAACGGTTCCTCGTCCAAAAATTACAGTATGTGGGAAACAGGCTGTGTACAAAATACCAGTGTGAACAACTTCGCTAATCATAGTAACTTGTTTTTAAATAGAAAATGCAAACAGTGAGAAACCGTGTCGAGTTTCCATCAGGAAAAGAAACCCTCCCAGCCCCGTCCCTTCCTGATCTTTGCCCTGAATAATCGCCCTCGGCCGCACGGGGCACGGGCGTTAGCGCTTTTCTAATTGGGCACAGTATTAAGATTTAATAGTTTACGATCCCGATGAATATTTCAAGATTGCAACAAAACCAACACCATTCATAATTTGTTGTTCTGCTCTAATTCACCACCAAATTTTCAGTCCTCACGTTACAGACCCCACAGAGAAAGCGGCAGCGAGCGCCTGGGAGCAGCCCTCTTCCCCCTTGCCCTGCTCGGGGTGTCGGTAATGTCCCCGGCAGGGATCAGTCCCTTGCCAGAAGAGGAGAGAGCGGTGAAAAATGCAAGGCAGGAGGAGGAAGAACTTCACTAGCAATTGACAAGGTCGTCTTTCATTAACTTGTTGGTTCAGGCTCACAAACGGTCTGCGGAGGTGAAACGCGGCATACTCGCAGCATTCCAGCTTTTTGTTCTTCCTTTCCTCACAGACTGCAGTCATGTTTAATTTGGAAACTGGGCTCCTTTGGCAAATTAGCAATTAGAACAATTTTGTGGGAATATGTATATGTGTCATTAGTTTTCCTGCAAATTAATAGCGAGAGCAGAGGTCAGGCAGAAATTTTCCACTTGACTGCAGCTCCTCTGTTGAGATTTGGCACTTTGTTTTGGAACGGCCACAGCTGCTCAAAGCCACAGTCTTCCTTTAGGAACTGTCTTTTAATTAGTTTACCTCATAGCCATTATTACAAATATTACTGCCTCCCCTCCTTGAAATAAAATTACTGTTTCTACAAAATATTCCAGTGACATCTTGCACCACTGCACATTGATGGTGGGGTCACTCGAATGCAGCGTTTAATCATTAGATCACCTCCATAAGCATCTCCTAATTAGAGTCCTTACAATACAATTTTATCTGGTAATTAGCTGAGATTGGCTGCTTCCTCTGTAGCTTATTAGTGGCAGCCCAGCAGTGGGTGTGAATCACAGTGTCATTTGTCAAGCCTGTTAAAGCCCCCCCCCCCTTTGCTCGTCCTCTCCGGTGTTTATTTCTAGTTGCTACCTATGCTGAAAAGCCTGAAGAAATTTAACTCGATTCACGTTCTTTAAGCAGGGAACGTTGACCTTTGGGGATCCTTTCTCGCTGCTCCCTAGTAGAAACAGATTAAATGTTAAGTTTTTAAACACTAAAAAAGGAAGCAAACTCTTTTGAAATGGAGTAGCGAGAGCCGTAATGATGAAGCGCGAGCAGTGATCTTTCCAACAGGAGGGCCCGGCTGCCAAGCCTCTGCTAGAGATGGGCACTTAAAATTGATGCAGATTTGCTCGCAGTTATTGGACTGTTAAAATGTCCATTTAGAAACTGAGATAAAATACAGTAGATTTAATTTCATGGTGAGACCTGTCAGTTGTACTATTATTATCGTCACCGGTCCTTTTATCATATGTAATAGATGGATAGATGGATAACAGGGAGACATTACCGGGCGTGTATCCCTAATCAGTGTCCTTAAATCACGCCAGTCAACAAGCGGAGGTGGCTCTCGCCAGCAGCACCGCCGGGCTCCGAGCCGTATCTTCTCCCGCAGCTTGCACTTAGCTGCTCCTGCCGGGGTGGGATTCTCTGGGAAATCAATACCTGTGTTTTACTGCCTCTCGTCATCTCCTCGCTGGGGTCTTGCTCTCCGGCATCGCCACGAACTGTTAAATATTTCCCGTTGGAGGAGAACCCCGCTTTATAAGCACTGGCACAAAGGGATGGGTGCTGCCAGGTACCCGTGCTGCCAGGGTGCGGGGTCGCAGGCGTGCAGCACTTTGCAGCAGCAGGCTTTTGTGGCTGGGCTTCCAGTCTTTCTTCCAGTTTTTGTGGCTGTGCTTCGCAGTCAGGACAGAAAAGCAGGCACCCTTATCTGTCGTTCGGCTGGGCCCTTCCTGTGGGCGACTGGCTTTTTGTCTTGGTGTCGCTTCTGTGACACCAGAACCTTTTATTTTCCACTACCTTTGTTTTAGATAAATTCTGTTATTTTGATAAAGAACCCCTATTTGTGGCTGTTAACTCAAATGAGGGATGCTAATAGGAGTTTTCTTATCTGGTTATTTTCACACGAGGAAAATTAATACGGTGTCTTACGGATAAACAGGAGATTTTTGGGGGCGTATCTGAACTGGGCACCTCGCCTTCATCTGAAGAGGTTTAATGTCCAGCCAAAAAGAATTTTAATCATGAGCAAAACTTACAAAATTCTGGCCTTGTTAAATTCAGTAGGAATTTTGCTACTGACTTCAAGGGGGTCAGGATTTCACCGATATTATTTGCAAAAGTGCCTAAGGGAAGGAAATGTGGAAGTAGTCAGAGAGCCCATTTCTCGGTCCTCTTTTCTGATATCGTGGGTAAGAGATCGGGTGTTTGCTGAAAAGACTCCAGCAGGAGCGACCTATTGCAAGGGAGCATGGTGTTTCGAAGGGCACTGTTTCAAATACTGTCTGGGGCCGGGGTCTGTGCAGGTAACGCCGCTGCCTTCCGTCGGGGGAGACAGGCGAGGGGTGCCACTTGTGCTGGGCTGAGTGGCTGTAGTATTTCATGCAGTGTGATTAATTAAATTATTCCAGATTTAACCTACTCGGGGCTTTGCTTTTAAAATGGATGAATGGGAGTGAGAAAAAAAAAAGCCCAGATGCTGAAGAGAGAGATTGCGTTTCTCACTACCACGTCCTTAGGAAAGTCCTGCCTTTTATTCTAAGCCTGATGCCTTCAATGAAACATCCAAGAAGATTGATTAGAAGCCATGCATAATGATAGCATGGAAATAAGAGACGTGGGGTTTCGATTGTGAAACAATGGAACTAAAATAAAATATTAAAATGATGACGTACTCGGTGAGATCTTGTTTTAAGGTTTAGATAAAAATCCACAATTTGTAGTTCTGGCAGCAGGCTACATTATTCTTTTTTTTTTTTTTAATCAATCTGGAAATGTATATATTTATTACTTTACTGGTTCCTAATGGAGATGTTGCAACAGCACTTAGAGCTGAAGCAAGCACTCGAGCTGCGTTGTCTGCTTCGACCTGAGCAAAGTGCCATTACCGAGAATTTTCTCCACCATCTGTAATTAGCCAGAAGCGCCGTTTGTAACGCAGTCCTCATCTCCTTCCCTCTGCAGCTGAATCTGGTATCAAGCGTCACGCTTTCCAAGACGGCGTCCGAGGCTTCTCCACAGAGCTTACCTCATACTCCCACCACCCCGACTGCACCCATCACTCCCGTCACGCAGGGACCGTCGGTCATCACTACCACGAGCATGCACAACGTCGGACCCATCCGGAGGCGGTACTCGGATAAATACAATGTCCCCATTTCTTCAGGTAAAGGGGTACCGGTGGCACAGGCCTTTTTGGCCCACGTGGCTTTCTGTCGCCTACAGCCCGGCATTGGCAGGCTGTGATGATAACAGAACAACTGCTCTTATTCAGCAGATATTGCCCAGAACCAAGAATTTTATAAGAACGCCGAAGTTAGACCACCATTCACGTATGCATCTTTAATTAGACAGGTAAGCAGAGCCAAACACACACGTTCGGATTAGAAAAAAAGTCTCCCTATATGTGCACGTTCTGGATTAAATAGATTTTCAAACCTTTGGTATGTAAGCATGCTCAAATGCTCAAACCTTTACTATAAGGGTTTTTAGAACTGCAATATATAACATAATTGCTTTTGATTAAGTATTACAATACGATGTGATTATTAGGAAATTCATTTCACACAACAGTGAAAATGAGCCTGTTTAAAGATGGCAAGTCAATTATCACAAGCTACAGTAATCTCTGATCCCTAGAATTAATCTGAGCTCTAAATAATTACTGAGCTTTAATCAGCTAGTGAAATGTTTTGCATTTCTCTTTGATTCTGCTTTATGAATGACTAATAAATTAATATTTCTGTAAGGAAACAGAAATAAAAACTCAAAACAATTAGATAATTCCATTTTGAATTTTGCCATTGAACTGTTAAATACAGCCATTAATCTTAGTTTGTATTGTGAAAACCTTCCTTGGGATTTTTGCTCCAAATCTCTTCTCTTCTCCTTGCGTTTCTTCCTGTCCTTCTTGTGTTTGTTCAAGTGAAACTCCGAATGTATTTTGAACTGGTTTGTTCATAACTGATCTTGCAATTGATTTGCTTCACAAGGCCATCCTCGAATCTCCAGAAAAACAGCTAACACTAAATGAGATCTACAACTGGTTCACGCGAATGTTTGCTTACTTCAGACGCAACGCGGCGACGTGGAAGGTAAGCGTTATCCCGTGTATGCCTCTTGCCTTTGATATTTGACATGTACAGAATAGACGCTGCTGATGACATAACAAATTGTAACGACATGTGGACATGAAAATTTAGATCGGCAGTTTTGACACACACTAGGTGCCTTATCTGCGGGAAGAATTTGATATTTGGCAGAAAAATTCTTCTGCCTTTGAAAACCACTAATTGAATCCCCATTATTGGCTTTTATGTTCTGTGATTATGCCACGAGTTCCTCTGTGTGGTTGCTGCTAGCAGTGAAACTCAAGCCCTTCAGCTGGAACATATTAAAAAAAGAAAAAAAGAGGTAACTTTATTGTGTCAGTGGAAGATATGCTGTTTGTCTTTTCAGTTATGCAGACTGTAATCACAACTACTTTTTTTTCCTAGGATCTATAGATAAGTGGATTTCTTTCCTCTATCAATTGACTCTCAGCTACATATGCAGATCTGTTATAAACTTCCTTTTTTTTTAGTCACACAGCAGAAGCTTATTGAACATAATATGCAAGAAGCAAGCCCCACCATAAGAAATCTGTTTAACAGAACTAAAACTTGGAATTTGGCACTTCGGTTTCCTACTGTAACCATCTCTGATACTGTTAGATAAGAGGTCTGAGGAGCTAATTTTATTTTCTGTTTCAGAGACCACTCTTTCCCTTCATGACACTGTAATAGCCACACTGTATAATTACTAATGAATGAATCAAATAATAGGATCTTGCGTTGCAGTAAAAATTGCATCCCAGTACTTTGAGCTTCTCTTAATCTAGGCAACTCCGTTTGTTCTCTAACAACTTCAAATGACCAGGTAGGATGAATATGTCCCATACCTGCTGTTTCACTAGCTCTTGATATTTTTCCTGTCTCAGCCTGCATTTAGGATTAATTCCATCAAAGGTTGGAGCTAAAAATGGTCCCTGGAAGTTAGTTCAGTTTTAGTAGCACATTATGCCTTTAATTCAGATCCCAGGGCAATTTAGTACATTTTCAACCATGGTCCGTAACCTCTTAGATTCAGGAAAAGTCTATGTGATTGCTGCTTTGATTCTTTGACTTCAGTTGGAAAACATGAGCAGTGTTTCACTTTGCAGCCTCCTTACTATCCAGAAAGGAAATTAACTTTCCTTGATTTAAGATCCATTTAGACCTGCCTGTCTTTTGCTGCTGGAGAGGTTCCAGTAGGCCTTTTCAGCAGCTGCAGGTGTGAGTCTAAAGCAAAAATCCGATATAGTTCCAGCAGCAAAAGGAAGGGAAGGGGAGAAGGGAGTGGAAGAAGGTAGCCCTGGCTGTATGTCCTGCGAGGCTAGTTTTAGGAATTAGTTTTGTGCATCATTTAAAATTGAGTCCCAGGAGCCACGTGCAATTACAGTGTGCTTATACAGAGGAGGAGAGAGGCAGAGCTGGCAACCTCTGGGCTTGCAGAAGAGCACAGCATGTCCCAGCAGGTCCATTTGCAGACCCCTCACGGACACCTCCAGCTAGTCCTGCTCCGCTACCTGGGAAGAAAAGCTTCACCTCACGTTCCCAAATTGGTGTCCACTTAAGTAATGCAGGTTTTGTACTGCTCAGGTTTATGCCAGCCTTCAGGAACAGCAGGGATGGAAATGCAGCTGTGGATTGGCATGATGGGAAACCCATGGGGCACAGTGCAGGCGTAAGGGTCTAATTGCAGAATCCAACTAATATGAATATATATGTGCTGATTTGTGCTCACCTTCAGCTAACGCTTAGGGGGCATTTGAGTCAGTGTTCCCCAAGTTTAGGGTCAGGGTTTGGTTTGGGCAAGTTTCCTTGAGACTTGTTTCAAAAAAAAACAGGCAAGTGCAGGAATAGACTTTTAAAAAATGAACCTCTTCCCCAAAACGCTGTACAGCAGAGCATGAGCAGCTATTAAAATAACAAACCCTTTCATTTTCTACATTCAAGCATGTTCAGGGTAATTTCTCTGCAAAAGTGGCTTGCATACAAATATTTTTAACAAGGTAAATATATAATCTTACAATAATAGCTCCTAATTTTTCTGTTAAGCTGATTGCTAAGGGAGCACTGTGAACTGGTTCTGACAGGTCAGAGGCAATGTCTGTTTGCCTTTGTTTTTTGGAGTAATTTGCTGGCACTGAATTGCAGCCATGAGGCACAGGCTGCAGGTGTGGCTCTGAAACATGAGGTGTTGTTCGAATAAAACTGTTAGATAGCAAGTATCCAGAGGCAGTGAAAATAAAGCATTTTTTTCTGTGACAAATTCCTTAAATAAGTGATTGTATTGAAAACAGAAAGCAAGGGCAGCTCTTTATGGGCATGCTGCAAATATCCATCTTGTCTGCCTCAAAATCTTCAGCCTGATCCAGCAGCCCCAACCCTCAATGTCAACTTGCACATTGACTTCAAGAGAGCAAGAACAGACTGGAAAGTATTTCTCCAGCATTAAATACATGTAAAGAACACAAAATTTCTGCTCAGCTGTGTATTTAGAGACTGTTTACAAACTCTGAGGACTCACTTCACTGAACTTTGCTGTATGCGTTTGATCAACTGCTGTATTAACTAGAAGATCAGCTTTCACTGTGGGAAATAGCATTATTATTCTTACATTTTGCTCCAGACTTGACAGCGTTCCCATTTTCACAGGAAACTGCCCGAGTTACCCAGATGTGGGCCGGCAGCCCTGTGTCAGGTTGCACTCGCGCGGACCTCGGCACCCACCGGCAGCAGCTGCTGAGCTCGCTGGTTTTAGCCCATGAGGCGTGGGACATCGGCATGTTCTCCTCCACCTCAAAATCAGGGCTTTTGCTGAAAATTTCAAAGCTAGTGAGAACTCAGAGAGGTAGGGGGAAAAGAACATTAAAAAAAAGGAAAGGAGAATAAAGTAAGGGCAGAAAGAAGCAGCCTTGGTGGCCAGGATGACTTCTAGCTAGATTTCAGCCTCCCCCTGCCGTGCTGAGAGGAAAAGCATATCCAAGGTTGGTTTTTCCACCAGTTCACCAGTGGATCCCTGTGGAAGAAAGAGCTGAAGTACATGGAGCATGCCATGGAGCTTGGTCGGGCACTGTGTCCGCAGGATCAGGCACCTACAGCCAGAGGAGACCCATTTGCACCCAAGTATCTGCTGAGAGCAGGCAGAAACCTCCCCTGAAGCAGGGACAGGAGGGCTGGGACTGTGCTAGTGATTGCAGGGACGTGGAGAAGTAGCAAAAGACTCTTCGCCTCTCGCTCCCAAGCACACACACCACTGCCTCTTAATTTACATGACAAATGCGCTGTGCGTACCCTTTGTTTGCACAGTGATTTAGACATTCATGATTAGAGCTCCCTTTCACCATCCAGACCCGCTGTTCATTAAAAAAAAAAAAAAAAAAAAAAAAAAGATGACGACGGGAGGGAAAAAAATTGTGGTCTCTTGGTTGCCTAGACCCAGGCCATGTGTTTGGCTGGCACTGTGCCTGCTAACGAGTCAACCAGATTGACTAAATCAATGGTGCCAGTGATGATGGATGGAGTTTGTTCGCCTGCATATTTTCAGCAAATGGCTTCTTCTGCTCTCCCTGTTTACCAAGCCCCTTTCAGCTCCGTGCACGACGCGGGGTGGCTTGGTAGCGGGCTGTTTGCTGAGAAACCCCATAAAGTGGGCATGGAGCGTGGCACCCCACGGCAGGAATAATGAGGCCCTGGGCACCATTTCGGAGGGAGCAGAGACAGAAAAGCCAGAGCCTGCCGTGCTGCATTGAGGTGTCTCATCACGGCCGGCTTTGGGCATGATCCCAGTGCGTCGCAGGGGCTGACCGGGCTCGTCTGCCTCGCAGAGCGCACCCGAGCCTCCGACGCCGGCGCCTGGGAGCACCAGGGGCGCGGGTCCCTCAGGGTGATGAGCTGTGGGGATATTATCACTTTGTTTCGGAGAGCCCTCCTCGTGTTTTCACTTGGCAGAGGCTCAGATCAGTCAGTGCAGCAGCCTGCCAGGAACGGGAGCCAACTTCCATATAAGCGCATGCCGCGGAGGCAGGAGCCGGTGCCGTGCCGGCCGGCGGGGTGCTGCCGAGCCCTGGTCCCCGGCGCTGGTGTGGAGGGAGGTTCAGCACCTGATTCGCATTAGCCCAGCTGTGGGAAACCGCGGAAGCACCAGCTCCAGTGCCTCCCTGCTCACTTGAGCCTTCCGTGCTTACATTAAATCCTTTCTGTTCTTCCCAACTGCTTTTTTTTTTCCAGGAGAGGAAAACTGCTTCTCTTCGCAGAGCGCCTGTATTTGTTTTGAAAATGTCAATGCAATGTTCCTCTTGGGTTGTGTATGAAATGTGCCGTGTTATACAACATGCATGTTTAAACTGATGGCTGTTCTCATTCGCGTTGTGGATAAATGATAACAATAACTTGATTTTCTAACCTTGGGTTTAAACTTTTGTATTTATTTTATCTTTGCAAAATAAGATGTAAAGAGCTGGGTGTGGGGAGGGGAAGGGGGTTAACATTGCAAAATGAGGACTGTCAAGCTGACTGTGCTGCTGTTCTTGGACAATGATGAGCATTTTCTCATAGAAAGTCTTTAAATGTTTTCTCTTTTATACTTGCTGCAGAATGCAGTGCGTCATAATCTTAGTCTTCACAAGTGTTTTGTGCGAGTAGAAAACGTTAAAGGGGCAGTATGGACAGTGGATGAACTAGAGTTCCAAAAACGAAGGCCACAAAAGATCAGTGGGTATGTCCACCATGTTTGAACTTCTTAGCCTAGCTTGGATCATGCTTACAGTTTAACGTAGAGGCTTTTGGCTGCTAGCTGGTGTTAGACCAACCACAGGTGGTTTCGCATTGTTTCAGTTAAGGGAAACCAAGACAAACATCTCATCACTACTGTTTGTATGCCCACCAGTACCCTGACCCTGCTTGCTTGGTGTTTGTTGCATCACATGCTAGTAGCTTGTAGGTGGCAATGCATATTAACCCTCACAAACCATTTGCTTATGCTTATTGCATTTTATTTTCTTTTTCCTTTTCCCTGTATTTGATGTCTGTTCTGTCCCCGATCCCGTGTCCCTTTGTTTCCACTTCATCTCCTTTGCTGCTGCTCTTGTCCCAGGGTGCCATTCGCACCAACCTCTCACTGCATAAGTGCTTTATCAGAGTAGAGGATGAGTTTGGGTCCTTTTGGACTGTTGATGATGAAGAGTTTAAACGTGGCCGTCATATTCAACGAGGCCGTCCTCGAAAATACTGCCCTGATGAAAACTTTGGCGAGCTTGTTGCACAGTAAGAGCTTTTACTTGCTTTAATTTTTTTTTCTGCTGTTGCTTTGCTTTGCATGATTTACCCATCTCATGTAGACTTGCATTTCACAAAGTAGCGACATCACCTTTGCTGCTAAAGAAACTAAAGTTTTGGTTGTTATATGTGTATTTTGTGTGTCCTACTCTGATAATCCAAATGCCTATAGTAATAGCTCTACTGTGACATGTTTGTTAGAGCATTTGCTTATAGTGCAATGTAGGCTAAAATAGTTATCCACAGTAGTGCAGAAAAGCTGCTGTAGGTCAGGAAGACATATATGCAAGAAAGGGCTTCAGAGAAGTTTTAATTCTGATGTATTCCTTCGCTTTCAATTGTATGCCTTGGTTTGCAACTCTTAATCAGAAATATGGTTTGATGCTTTTAAGACAGAAACACTGAATTAATTGAAAAAAATAATTTGGAAGTGCAGTGAGACCAGCTGTAAAGATTATAAAACAACAGGGCATCCTGTGTCTACAACAACCACACACAAATATTCCTGTGGTTCCCAAAGCAATTTTCTTTGACCTTTTCTCGAAGGCCATCTCTCCAGGACAACTGATCCTTGCCGGTCCTTGTGGGACAGGCTCAGTTAAGACTCTTCACACCATGATTTATTCCCACATGAAAAAAAAAAAAAAAAAACTCATCTAGTTTGTATTTGATGATTTTTCTTTTCCTCCAGTGGAGACCAGTGATTTGTTGATGCCCAACAAAGAGAGAGTGGATGAGCTTTGCATATATTTTCCTCAAATCCGTCCCCGTATGTAAACTTTAAGATGGAAACGCATGGGTGATGGCATGGGCAGTCCCCAGTCAGGGCCACCTGCCCTTTCCCTGGTAGGAAATAACGTGGCTCAAGACCTCTCTCATGGTCCTGCTGCTCAGTTGCGAGCAATTCTGCTGCCAGCAGCTTTGAGAATAATGGGCCTTATGCAGTATTTAAAATATCCCGTGATGCTTTTGATCATAGCCTCCTTACGATGGACCTTTACATGGTAACTGGCTCCTAGACACGACGAATATTGGAAAATTTCTCCTGAACACAGCTAAAATGAGCAGAGATGCCAAGATGTGCTACTAATGCAGGGTAGTAGAACACATGGCGAGGTAACGTCGAGAGATAATGATATTTCTTACTAAGTAAAGACAAATATGAAAACCATAGGAAAAAAACCTCAGATTTAAAGAAAAAGAGAAACAAAAGAGAATTTGTGTGGAAAAACAATCTGAGCTCTAGTTTTCTGGTGTGGGAGGAAGCATTACATGCTTGAAGCGCTTGTGCAGGAGTTGGTTGCATTTAACTCTCTTTTTTATGTTTTTCTTATGCAGTAACCCTTCTCTTATTAAAAACATACAGACCAGCCACACCTACTGCACACCTCTCAATGCTGCTTTACAGGTAAGATTAATAACTGTAGCAAATATGCAACAGAGGCGTGTGTCTTCCCCACTCATTTCAAAATATATTAGCCTTGCTCTAATTAGATATTAAATTTTAATTCCGTTAAACTTTTTTCTTAAGTGCATAAAGCATCATAGTCCCTGGAGGCAAACACATATCAGGCTGCTTCAGCATTAGCTAGATGCTTAGCATTTTGAATATTGTGGCAAAAAAATTAAAAGTTCACTTATTAATATTTATCAGCAGTATCATAATTTCCATCCTCTTATTTCAGAATTTCACTTGAGGCAAAAATACCACAAGTGTAATTACTCTAGCACAGCTATTAATGTGCTGAATGATAGGATACTGCGCCACGTGACCTTCTATTGTTCATGGTTTTAAAGAGAAAGCAGATCGTTTTTCCCCCTTTTCTTTTAAGGGCTATTTTTGCATATCTTCCCATTGTTGTTGAAAAACAAACGTCGCAATTCCTATGGAAAAAAATGGGAATTTTTAGTGGTTTAAACTCCTGTAGCTGCAAGACAAAAATTCTGTTTTTCACAACATAGAAACACACAAAGTGGTGGTGCACAACTAATAACTTGCAGCGTAGTAGCGTGTGCTTCTCCAGACATTTTTCATGTGCTGTATGTACATCAAGTTCACATTTTTTTCCATCCCTACAAATTCCTGAGTCTATCTCAAAAACATCAGGTGAAGTCAGCATTCACTAAACGAACCGAAGACACAAATGCATTACCGTGCCCTGGATTTGCAGGGTGGTTTTTGTTTGTTGGGTGTTTGTGTTTGTGTCCAAGCCTGTTCCCTACTGTGCAAATTCAGCCGAAGGCAACACCTCACGTGGTTGCGCCCCGGTCGTTTGATGGGGGTTGTTTCTCCAGAAGCTCACTGATGGCCGTGGATGTTTGCTGGGCAACCACATTTTGTGGAAGGTTTACCAGACTTCTCATTTCTCCGCCAAGAAGCAGATTATTAGGAGAAAAGTGATGCTCTGCATTTCTCCTAATTATTTGAGTTTATGCAGTAACTTCTGAAAAGCAAATGAAAGCATGTTTAAATGAAGCAACTGTAAATACCATTCATTAGTAACTTATTTTCCCTTGAGTCTTGTGAAGTGTGATTTTTAAAGACTGCTTTGTCTCTTGAATAGTATTAAGATTACAAGCACATTTTACATTCATGAGGCTGAAAGGCAAAAATGAAATGATCCTGCATTTCTTCACATTGTTAACTATGTGACTAATTTCAATTAATATGCTTATCATACGGAACTGTTCGTGTTTTATTTCTGAAACACGTGTCGTTGTCGTCATCTCCATCCATTCTTGTCTTTTGTGATAACCTCCAAACCGCTTCCCTTCCCCACTTTCCCTGGAAGTGGCACGTGCCTGTGGCCTCACGTAGCGCCGGAGGAGCTCACTTCTTGGGGAGAAGAGCCTGGGCCAGATTTGCTACTGTTTTTGTGCCCCCTGTAATAAACTGGGATGAAAAATAATGCTGTTTATTGCACTCAGACAGGTCCTCCTTTGGATTTAAAATAAACCAAGCAGGTTCCTGTTCCTTAGGTTAGATTTAGAGGCCAGATCTCCACGTGGTGCTCATGGTGTAGGGCAGCTTGGGTGAAGCTGTTTGGCGTGGGCAGCACAAGGCAGCGCTGGCACGCTGACCTCCCTCGTGCAGTCAGCTTCCCCGTATGTTTTTTCTTTTCCCCGTGCCTCCCCTCTTCTCCCAGACCCCTCCGAAGCCTCCTCCATCTGTTTTCCCTCGCGGCCAGGGAGCAGCAGCTCTCTCCCTGCTGTGTGTGGGGAAGGTAGGGCCACTCCAGCTCTCACTAGCTCTGTCTTTTCCCAGCAGGTCGCTGGGGGCTTTTGTGCTCCCAGCCCCCTCCCACCACGACCACCACTATTATTATCTTCATAGCAGCTACTCCTCGTGTCCCACCTCTCCCACAAGAAATTGCTTTACTGCAATTACAAGTTATCACTATGGGTGAAGAACTTGAGTCATTATTTTGCCAAGTGCAGGAAATGTGAACCGTTCTTTGCATCCCCTAATCACAATGAGTTTGCCGGTTGTTGAATCAAGAAGATAAAAATAATCCTCCCTGTTAGAATAGCTTTTGTAATCATGTGTGACACATAGGGCTGCACATGGAGAGGTCAACGTAAGGAAGAATAAAAGGGGCCATGCTCCTGAAGATGCTGCCGGCAGGGCTAGCCGTCCCCCACCCCCCCAGCCCTGGTCTCTGGCTCCGCTTGCCTGGGAACTGCTCTGCTGGCTCAGATGGCAACGAGCAAGGAGTTCTGTCCCACGAATTAGGAGCGGACGAGAGCGTTTGGTGGGGAGCGCGTTTGCATGAATTCCCCTCCCATGGGCAGGTTGCATCATGCAGCCCCAGAGTCAGATGGAGTTTTTGGCTCCGCAGCCGGCTGACCTCCCCCCAGCGCAGGTCGAGTGCTGCCGAGCCAGCATCTGGGGCTCTCCGGCGCTGACGCGGCTCGGAAAGCTGCGGATGATGTCAGCTGGATCCGGCTCAGATGGGTGAAATGGTTAAATGTCCTCGGAGTCCCTCAGCGCTATGGCCCTGTAAAGCCCAACCTCCCTCCCCGAGCACCAGTTCCTGCCAAGCGCCGGGCTCCTCGGAGGCTCGGGGCTTCTGCGCTCCCACCTCGCCAGGCATGGGACCGTGCCGTCAACATGAGCTAATCCTGACATACAGTAAATATTAGCAGGCAGAGCGGTGGGAATCAGAAGGGAAATATTTAGCAGTTCATTCTCTTTGTACAAAGATTTCCATTTTGAAAGTTAACTGCGGTGTGCCTCTGCGTGGTGGATCTTCACAACAATGGCAGATCTCAGTAAAATGGTCAGATCTCTTAGAGCTCCGAGAGGAGCTGAGTTGCTGATGCTTAAAAGGTGATGGGGGGAGGATTTGTTAGAATTCGTCAGATTTTCGGTTTGCAGTGACAAGGCAGGAGAGCGAATTTCACATGGCGTGGCTCAGCTCAGGTGTGTCACTGCAGCTCCAAGAAATCCAGCGTGCGCTAGCCGCAGCTTCGCACTCGTGTCATGAGAAAAACAAAGCTCAGTAACGTTGTCATCCCGCTGAGTGCCTGTTCGCTCTGCTAGGAGGGAGTTAGCAGCCGAGCGAGTAATTTTTTTCTCATTAACCTTTCGTTAAAAACAAAACCAAAAACCAAACGTAAGCCACAAAAAAAAACCAAAGCCCCCAACACAATCCTGCAAAATGAGAATAGGAAAGGCACGTTTTATTTTTTCCAGGAGGTGTAATTCCAAATGGGGAATGGAAAGCTCCGTTTCCGCTCGCAAGCCAGTACAGCTCTGAATGCATAAACCCAGATGTAAATTACGCTGAATTTCCCTTGGTGGAATCAGTGCAATACCTATCAGAAAGCACAATATTTAGAAAAAACAGCAATCGCAAATAATGTAAATGTGGAGAATGTTTTGGAATAAATGAGCGTGTTGTGCAATGTATAAAAACGTTAGTCACGGCTCCTCATATGTTTGTTTGTGTCCTTGGCAGGCTTCAATGGCTGAGAACAGTATACCTCTATACACTACTGCTTCCATGGGAAATCCCACTCTGGGCAATTTAGCCAACGCGATGAGGGAAGAGCTTAACGGTGCAATGGAGCATACGAACAGTAATGGGAGTGACAGTAGTCCAGGACGTTCCCCTATGCAAGCAATGTAAGTACAGCAGAGATGCGTGAGCTTGTCTGGGCGTTCTTTGCTGGAGCATGGCTTCGGAGGGCTTCACGCTTTGCTTCTGAGGTTCTTGGAGTGAGCAGCACAAGCGGAGATCTCCAGTTGGGGACCCGCTTAGGCTGATGAGGACGTAAAAGGGCCTCTTACCACCTTATTCACATAAAGGAATCGCCTCAATCCAGTCTGACAAGCACACAGAGCTGTAAAATTTTTAACTCGTTTGCAATTCTCTTCTTTAAACCTTGGACTGCAGGGTTGCAAAACTCGAAGGGAACTGCATTTTTTGTAGAAAAAAATGGTGTTTCTCTCCCCTTTGGACCACGCCACAAACACGCCCGGTGGGGCAGAGCTGGGAAATGGGCGGCGTTGGCAGGCTTGAAAAAACGCTCGATGCACAGCGGCCTTGCTAAGCATTAATGATGGCACACGTGAAGGTCTGCATGATTTATAGATTGCTCTTAAAATATCAAAAAGAAAATTAATAGGAGCATTATAGCAACAGACGGCAGTATAATGAGTGCATATATAACCGCATGAAGTAATGGGGGATTGCTGTCCCTGCTCAACATGAATGGCACCAGGGCAGCCAGCTCGCAGAGGAAAGGGTAAGGCAGGAAGGGTGTGATGCCCCTATGGGTGTGTTCAGTATTTATGGGGTGACGGAGCGAGTTTGCAAAGCTGTAAATTCCCCCCTCCCCTCAAATTGCGTACTGGATAATTGGCAGCTGGCGAGGAAGCCGGAGTTTGTAAGTCTTGTAGTTCTCAAATTTTAAAAACTATGCGGAGCGGTCGGCTACCTGCGCAAGTGAAGGCGTGTGAGAGCAGCGCTGCCGTGCTGCTGGTGTTACTGGCACGGCTGTAGAATTACGGGCTGACTTGCCACGGCTCACATTACGCATTAAAAAGAGAACTAATTTGTAGTCTTTCACTTCAAAGTAATTTGAATAAGGGATTTACAAAAGTAAGTCTAAATCAAAAAGTAGAAAAACATTAACCTAATACCACTGTAGTAATTAGTTGTGAAACTAATTAGCATTTAATGGCAAAAAAGTTTCCCACCTGCATAATGTGTTGTCAGAGGGGAGGGGGCACGAAGGAATCTGAAGCTCTGGATACTTTGATATCGCAGCATTTTAAATCAGCGCACAATGTGCTTTGAAAAAAAAGCTTTAAAGATGGCAACATTCATTTTTAATTAATAATTAATTTAAACATTGTCTTTTACCATTTACTTCAAAACATTCAAATAATGTGTTTAGCTTTTCCAGTGGTTGTTTGTGCAGTATTAATTATCTCTCCCAAAGTAGCATTACATGACACACTTTCCATCTATCACACACGGATTCATCTGGAGGCAGTTTCAGTCACAATTTGTTATCCTCTGCCCGTGACCACGCAGGGCTGGAGTGAGGGAGGAGTGGAGGGACGTGGGTTTTCTCCAGAAATGAGACTTCTCCCAAGGGTTTCTCCTGGCCTAACAGACAGGGACGAACGTTTATGATGTTGCGTTAATCCAAGTAATTATTTTTTGCAAGTTCAAGGCTAGTGTAGTTCGTGCACTTCTCATTTCACCTAAGGTTTCACTGTCTTTGAAGAGACTGTGAGGGGAGAAAAATAACGGAGTTGAAACGGGCTAGGACGTTTTCCAGAATTGTGCACAGTCGTGGCCTTTGTTGCACTTAATAATCTTCTCTTAGCACATTGATACCAAGTTGAGGGGCACAGAACAAATACTGGAAAGAGAGAAGGACAGGGGGAGGGATGCTTCATTTTCATTATTCACCAGAAAATCCAATTTTCTGTTGTAATATGGAAATGATTGTTTCCTGAGTGTTTTCATTTTCTCAGAATTGATAATATATGTGTTCTCCGCTGAACATTTCTTTTTGCTTAAGTAAAATGTGCCTAGGTGATGTTCCAATACCAGCCTCTGAGCTTCCCCATTAAAGTGGTGTTTCTAAGTAGTTCGAAGGGATCTAAAGCCAGAGCACCATTCAGACGTCACAGGGTTTGCCCTGTTTAGTAAATAAAATCACGAGTCGAGCAGTTCTGCAGACGCTGTGCAACCTCCGATTTTCAGTGAGCATGCTTCGTTACTGACATTCTCAATTTTTTTCTCAGAACAGATTTCCTTGTCATCATGCAAATTATTTTTAAACAATTTCAGTATATTAAAATAAATCAAGCTTTAAACTTTATTGTAAGGTTTAGAAGACCTTGTTAACGTGACAGCTAAGAAGTCTAACACTCTAGCTGAAGTCTTATTACCGCTCATTCGTTTCCTTTTTATGACACATTGAACCTCGGCTAGGGTTTTGGTTGTTTTTTTTTTTTCCTCTCCCTCCTTTTGAAACACTAGAAAGTAGTCGCATAATTACAGCTTGGGGACATAACACTTTCATCCTGATATGCTCCAAAGGTAGCCACAAAGCAAACTACTCCATGCTGTGTGCACCACCAGAACTCAGTGGCTTTAAACAACAGTCAGCTTTATTAAAAACTCCTCTGTTCCCAGAGTGGACAAACAAAAGAATTACTCAGATGTGAAAAGAAGGGGAATCTGTGTTCAGCAAGGTTATTTATTGTTAACCCCTTCTGGAGTCTCAGGCATCTACTTAAAAGGAACGGGCTGAAATTCTGCTCCTACAGAAAAGAAATAGGAAACCTTTTTTTCTTTCTTTCTTTTCCCTCCCTTTTGTTTCTTTTGCCTAGACCAGCATTTACCTTTTCCATAGTTCAGATGAGTTTTCCTCCCCTGTTTGGGAGACGGAAAACAGAGATTCAGACTTCTTTGAGAGACAGAAAAGTCTCCCTTTGCCTTTGAGCTGATTTAAACCGAGTGTTGCTCGTTGCTCTGAAACGATTGAGCAAAATCACTAATTCAGTACGGTTTCCTCCTCACATGCCGCTTTGTGGTTATGACTGACAGAGTATGCAAGGAGATGAATTATTTTTGTTTTCCATGCAAATCCCTCCCTGGGGGGTTGCATTACCCAGATATAACCCTCCTAATTTGGGGGCTGGAGTTTTTGCCAAGCTCGCTGTCTGATGCCTGTCCAACACGTGAGCTCTGGGAAGAGGGCGGTGTGGCCGTGCCTCCCCGTGCCTTTGTGGCCCTCCCTGGTGATGTCTCGCTCAGGGCTGAGCGGCGTAAGTTAATGCTTGCTTTGCTTTTCACTCCTTAAGTTTTGCTTCAACTTCTGGGAACCGAACCAAACCTCAAAGAGAAACTCACTTAAAACCACCTGGTTTCACCTGCTTTCATAACAAAACCAGAAGGTGGTCAGGGTTTGCTTTGGAAAGGTTCAGAGCCCTTTGAAGGAGCTTTCACAGAATTTCGGGTTGCTGTGAGCACAGTGGGTACCTCCCTTATCTGCTGGCACCCGTTCATCTCTGCCCACAAAGCGGTGCAAGGATGTGGTGGGAGACTGAGACGTGGTCCCTGCATGGAGAAATTCCTTTCCACGTGCCGATGCCACCTCTGTGTTGTGTGAAGCACATTCTCCTCTTACCTTTGAAAACGTTCCATCTGCATTTCCAAAAATAATAATTAAAAGGCAAAAATAAGCCTGGCAGCAACATCAAAACCAAAAAGGCAACAAGCAAGACTTCTAAATTCGAACGGCAGGAAAAAGGGATCCCAGCCATAAAGGCTGTGCAGCACACACTGTAGCGGTCTGTGTGTGTAGTCACTCTTTGCCCCCTTTTCTTCTGTTTTTCATTTCACATTTTCTCCCAAGCGAGGGCCCCACAGCCTATTCATAATGTAAGTTTTTCTAGTTGCAACTAATCAGCATGGTTTCATGTTCGCTCGGGCCACGAGCCGCCAAGACACTCAGCACATGCCCACCGGCGTGCGGGCTTCATCCAGCGGGCCGTTTCGTGTGCCGCAGAGGTTAGTTAGTTCTTCACCCCCGATACTTGAATCTTGTCCTCCTTTTATTTTTTTTCCCCTTTTTTGATAACTGTGTCAAAACGGCGTGAGCAGCACCTCCATCCTCATGGCAGCGGGGGCTTGTCGAGGCCCCGCATGGAGCACTGTGGGGCAGGGCAGGGATATTTCCCGTTGGCACCGTCCCTCCTGGTTCATCAGCATGTCCCTCCCCAGGGACAGGGGACAGGTGTGTTGGTTTCAGAGATATTTCTTCTGCCTTTAATGATGTGCAGCTAAAATAATTCAATGTGCAGAGGAACCTCTTGGATCCAGACACGTTTTGATAGGACACGTATTTGTAAATTTAAAGGGAAAAGGTGTGTGTGGGGGGGGAGGGGGTACTTCTCAGCAGCAGCATCACTTCTCCCCGCCGTTCCTTGGTTGGACAGGCAGGAAGGTGCAGATAATGCCTAAGTATTGATCTAGCACTTCACAACTCAAGAAGTTGAAATATGCAGGGACTTGAAAGGCATTTGCAGCTAAAATCAGAGATGTGTGTAGTCAGCAACTTAGGAGCTTCCCAAACTGATCCAGGTTCAGGCTGAAATGAATAAATGGGGGGCGATGCGGCTTTGTACACCAGCGTACGGCTGGTGGGCCCTGGTCTCTTGAAACAGGCAGGGCTACCTTCTCCTTAGGGTTCAGTGACTTATCCTTCCTGTCAGTGCAACAGAGTACAAAAAGTATGGATGTTCCTCTCTATGCAAAATGCATAATAAGATACAGCTATTTGAAATCATTCGTTTCAAAGCAAAGCTGTGCAAGGAGAGAAAACAAGTCCTTACAAGGAATGCTCGCACTTCGGATTACGTTTTCAAGTAGCCTGCGTGAAAGGGTTAAATCAGCTCGCATGGAGAAAAAAAAAGACTCTAGGAGGTGGATATCTACTCAATGAGAGACAGAGTGGGACTTGAACTCATTAACACTTTATTTTAAGGGATTGCCTACAACATCAATTATTTAGGAAGCAAACAGGGTCTCCATTGCTGTGTCGCATTATTAATACTTGGTAATGTCAATAAAATTCTACTTCCCTATAAAGTCCCACCAACAAGACACTATTGACTCACATGGCTATTTTACATTTCAAAAGCTGCCGAACAAAAAAAGAAAAGGTAATTTGTATTTGTATAGGATTTGTTGTAAATATGATTTACGAACAACATTTTTCAATTGTTATCATACCCGTTTTGAATGACCAAGCCCCGTTCCCCTGCGGGTTATTCATGTGCTGTGCCATAATGAGAAATTTGGCAGATCTCATCTCTTTAGTACATCCTTGTGCCCACCATGAGCTGGGGATCATGTTCTGCCTTGTTTACAGCTGACAGCGTTATTATTCTCGTTAGGACTGTGCTTTCTTATCATATTGTTGTGTTGAGCGAGCCTTTTCCTCTCTGTTTGTGTTTCCTGGCAGGGCTTTTCTTCCCTTATTGACAGTTTGTAAAAATATGCATTAATTTGGAGTTTAAAGCATGTATCATGGTGTCTCTTTGCTGTGTTTGCTTGAAGTTGATTAATGATAGAACCTCACTTGGGGTCGTCCTCTGGAGAGTTGTCTCACAGGTTCTGCATGTTAACGAGAGACGCCGCACACACGGCGCGGTGATTAGCCCAGCCTCCACCGGCTCGGCGGGCTGACAAACCGCCGCTTTGCTTTTCGGCTGCTTATTCCGCTTATTTATCCAAAGATTGTATTAATCAACTTAATATGTCAGCTGAGAGCGTTTTCTCTCAATCCTGAGGCGGAAGCCCTATCGAGGTGCTCCTCCCAGAATCTTTTCCCAGGGAAGCCAGGCGGTTGAGCGCTGCCTCCCCGGCAAAGGCTTCGCGTGGCTTCGGTGCCTGGTGCCCACGTTGCGGGGCTGCTTCTTGGTGCCCGGAGCTCCGGCGCCTGGCACGCCGCCTCTGGACACCCAAACCACCCCACGGTTCTCCCCAGACTGCCTGAGCTGTCAAAACCATTTCGTAACGAGCAACTTGCTGATTGACCCTGCTTTCATTTTCGCAGGCACCCCGTGCATGTCAAAGAAGAACCGCTAGATCCAGATGAAAATGAAGGCCCGCTATCCTTAGTGACAACAGCCAACCACAGTCCAGATTTTGATCACGACAGAGATTATGAAGATGAACCTGTAAATGAGGACATAGAATGAGTATGTCTGACATCATTATCCTGAGAATGAAGATTGGAAGAACACGTCAAACTTAGCTGTGAAATCTCTCCATTACTGTACAGTCTGGAGGATTCTCAGTCCACTTTGACAACTATGAAATATGTTAACTCTTAGTGCCATCAAGTATCCCATTTGGGAGTATTTTTGATTTTTCTACTTTTTGTTGAAAAAAGGAATTTGTACTCTGTGCATTGGATGGACTTGTTTGGTACTTGGGATTTTCCTCTCTTACAGTCAACATCAGTGTTGTAAATTTGCTAAACTGATTCACTTACATTTAGCAGCCAACTGTGGACTGCAGGTCCTGCCAATTTTGGACACTTGAGGACATCAAACTGAGCATGTACACCTGAACTGCAGATCAAGTCTTTGCCCAGCTTTTAAGGATTCCAATGGACAACATATTTGCACAGTACTGCATGTTGATTATCACTGCCTTTACTCCATTTGTGTTGTTTTTTTGGTTTTTTTTTTTGTTTTTTTTTTTTTGCTTCCATTTGGGATGGGGAAGGCCTGTGTGTGCACGTGTGTGGATATGTGCGTGTGTGTGTGTGTGAGCGTGTATATCGGGGAGGGGTTAAAAGAAAAAATTATCCCAAACTTTTTAATGTATTGCTTTTATTCCCCCGCCCCACTTCTCCTCTACCATTTTAAGTTCTGACCTCAGGCCTCATCTGGGCCCAGGGCCTCTCGGAGGCTTCAACGTTTTCTGTACTTTGTGATGAATGTTAATAGGTGTTTTTATTATACGAAGCTGAATGTCATTGAATTGTTTGTAGTTTTTTCTGTCATTCATTCCAGTTTCCTTCAGATGCCACCATGTTTTCTTTAGCTATGGAAAACATTCCATTTCGGTGTCTCTTTTTTGTTGTTTTTTGAAAAGGTCCCAAATGCTGCACTATACATGTGGAAGGGTTGTCCAACGGAGAGAGAGAAACGAAGTACTGCAAGAATGAGAATGAATGACAGATGAACATAGAAACACTGTAGGAAGCAACACAGATTCATTCCACAAAGCAGTATTTTTTTTGGGTTTGGTTTTTTGATTATTTTTTTTTTTGGCAGCAATGGTGAATATTAGCAAATGCCACAAAATTGAACAGCACAAAGAAAAACGTATGCAGCACCAACAGAATTCACTTATATTAGAGAACGGATAGTACAGTGGCAGGTTCTCGGTTGTTTAACGTGAGTTTTTATGGGTCAACAAATCTTTCTGGAATATCTAAGATTACCGAGATGGGCACCTATACATTTATTATTCCTTTTTTTTTTTTTTTCTTTTTGCATTTGCATTTGCAAATAGTGGTTGGAAAGATGACTTCATTAAATTGTTATTGTACGTGGTGATGTTTCACGGTTAAACATCAGTTCAGGATTGCTTGGTGGCATTAATCTGTTTGAATACAAATTAGATTTCAGATTGAACTTGTTATGGGAGTTAATAAGGACAGAGACCCACTAATGCTAAAGTGTTAATTTCAGCTGTGCAAATCCAGTACTGCAGTTAAGATTGTTATGCAATATTACACCAGCCAGTATCAAAACCGCGCCGTAGGAAACGGGAAATATAGGAGAGAATTCGCACGGGGGCTTGTTAGGCAAAACTGGCAATGCTCTTCAAAGCAAACATGACATACAAAATTTGTTGCTATAGGTCAGTAAACCTTGGTCACCAAACACCTAAATATTTCCATTCTGCAACCACTTTTCCGTCACTCATTTATTTATGTAGGACTGTAGCTTTTTTATTATTTCAAAAAGCCTTTCAGAGCTTAATTTATATTCTTCTTTGTACCTTTTTTTTTTCCTAAAATTACCAAAGATATTACACAAAGGTAAATTATGTTCTCTGTTATATGCTTTATCTTGTGAAGCCAAATATCCTCTTATTGTTGATCAAAGGAGGTTGAAGAATTTAGAGGGAAATGACAAGATGTGGGCTATTGCTAACCTGAGAGGGAAACTGCTCCTTTATTCTAGAAAATTTAGAAGGCCAAGTAGATGTCTGAACCAAAGTTGTTACTTTTTATTTGTAGCTCTTTACAGTGACCAAAATGAAATTCTGTAAAGAGGAGGAAGCAGGAGAGCTTTTGAGGCTAAAACTAGGAAACAGTGTTACTAGGGGAGCTACAGATGGGAGCTGAGAAAGCAAAGACGCAGCTATTTTGCAGAAAATTAGGGTATCAGATAAAGGAGACAGTTTAATAAGACACAGAAGAGAACAAAAAGGCTCCCGCAACGTAACTGGACCACACAATAGTATTTCTAGAATTGAAAGGAAAAAAAAAAAATTGGTCTTTGGTTCTACAGATTGTGTGCCACTTCTGTTTTGGGATTGTGCTAGGATGACTGCTTTAATTTTGTTTGATCTTGGCAAATTTGCTCAGTTTTGTTTAGTTTTTGGTCAGCATTTTTCATAAGGAAATAACACTCCTGTCCACTCATAAGCTTTGGTACAAGAAATTTTATTGGCAGTTACTTTTATAAAATTCAACTCTGCATTCTGTTTCAAAAAAAAAAAAAAAAAAAGAAGAGAAAAGAAAAAAAAAAAAGGGCAGTCTGTGGTCATTTGAAACATTTTTTTTTTTTTAAATTATATCCAGGCAGCTTCGTGACGTGCCGGCGGTAGCCAGATGGGGATCATGAGAATTGAGCCCTGTACTTCTAAACTGAGTGGTTTGCTGGTTAGTTCGGTATTCAGAAGGGGGATAAAAATCTGGTAGATTAGTTCATTCTCAGCATGTGTAGCTAGACATGAGTAAAGATAACAGCATGAGAAACTGTTAGTACGCATACCTCAGTCCAAACTGTTAGGGAATGAGTAAATAAAAAATACATTTCACTCAGTTGCACTTAGTTGTATGTCTTGCATGCTTAGTCTAAAGACTGTAGCAAAAATAAAAAAAAATAAAAAAGAGAAAAAGAAATAAAAAATTAGATTTTAACATATCTGGCAGGTGTCGCAGCCTTGCAGAAGAACCAACTGAAAATCTCAGGCTTTACATCAAGCAAACTTCACTATGATTTTTACAATTCTGATTCTGTATCCCTTTGGATATACGGTTGCTTCTTTAGGGAGGGGTTTATTATGTTGTACATATATATCCCACTGTGTCTGTGTGAGCCTTTGTCTTTTGGGGGGAGGGTGGGGAGGGAGGAAAAGGTGGAAAGGTCCTTTTTTTAGATATCATTCCTCAAAAGGAATAAATGCAGACCTGTTTGTCAAAACACCTTTTGCTTTTTGTGCAACTGCTTTATATTAACTATACTAAAAAAATAGCTTTGAAAAAAAAAAACTACTGTATGTAATGGAATTGCAGAATACGCTGCACATGTATTTTATTTAGTTATCCTTGCTTTAAGAATATTGGATGACATTTGCTGACATGTGGGAGAAAATCCCTGACTTTTTTTTCAGCTTTTAAATTGTAACATAGTTGACAGATTTTTTTTTCTCCTGTTATCATTGATCGAAGCATTTTTGTACAGTTTTTGTGTTTAAGCTGTTTTTTTTGATACTTTCCCACCCCTTCTGTTATCTTACCACTGCCTTTTCTGGCTGTCTTAAACAAAGTTCATATATTTGAAAGGAAAAAAAAAAAAAGTCATTAAAAAAAAATGTTTTTCTCCTGCTGCAGTAAATATTTTGCATGATGAGTTCCAGGGTCACACTTTCAAAGTTTATCAGTGAAGTAGTGATTAATAATGGGGGAGTGTCAAACTATTGAACTTTTGTATAAAAAAAAAAAAAAACTTTACAAGGTGCCAAGATGTAAAGACAATTTGTTACATGTTTTTTTTCTCAAAGAAAAGCGTACATTATGAAAGTAGTACCATGTATCAGGTAAATCGCTGTCAGGAATGAGAGTCAAAGCCTTCCTTGTCCACAAAAAAAAAAAAAAGTTTGTAAATGTAAAACCTGTTAGGTTTCTGCATTCAGCTAGAAGTGAAATGAAAAATCAAGGCTTATGTAGAGTAAGTGACCACAAAATACGACCTTTTTTGATTCTCACTCGCAAGAGTCCAGCCACAATTCCTGTAATTCCCTTCTTCTGGAGCCCTGACTTCAGGAAGAGGCTGGGGCAGGGATTCTGATTCTACAAATATTGCAGATCATTAGATATTTTATATATATACATACATAAATATATATATATAAAGTTTTTAAAAATAATTTTGAACTATTGTAGTTTTCAGATTGCCAATAATCTCACGTTCATTATAGCATGGAAAAAAAAACTCTTTTGAAATCCTTTGGTACCTTTGGTTAATGAACTCAGATTGAGTTTTTAGATGTTTTAGAAGTCATTTAGTATTCTAGTCTTGCGAGGTGAATTTGCAGTAATGACTGCATTTTAATGGACCCAGAACAGGTAACAAACTATCTTCTACCCATAAGCCTTGATGAAAATGGTACAGTCCAGACTGTTAGCATGGTGCTTTGTGTGTATGTGCTGCCAGTAACAAGATTTTTTTTTTTTTTTTTTTTTTGATAAGGCATAAAAGAAACTCATTCCTTACATCAACTGTAATTCCATCATTCCATGTCTGTTGATACAGACAATAAAAAATGTTGTGTAGTCAGTACTAATTACTGACATTATAGCATTCTCAAATGCAATAAAAATGCTGGTTGTTCACACTGGTAATGCAAGTTGCCATGTCCTAAGTTTTTGTTTTGTTTCTCCCCTCCCGATGACTCCCGTGTCGCATCCTCTGCGGCCCTGGGCCCCAGCGCAGACCCCACGGAGCACTTGGTTGCATCTCACCCATGTCCCAGCACATTCATGGACAGTCTCATCGCTCCCGCTGAGTCTCCCCACCCACATCAAATCGCAAGATTTCAGCTGCAGTTTCGTGGCTGGTCTGAGCAGGGTGGTTATTTAAGTGTTGAGCACTGGAAATGAGGAGGATGCTGTCACTGGAAAAAAATCATCCACTTTTCCAAGCAAGTCCACCGGTGTTTGGCCATTATGTTCATGGGGAGTTGGGGGTATTTGCTTTCTCACTGGACTCTACTTCAAAGGTGAAAGCATGAAAGAAGGGTTTGGGTCCTAATCATGCAAATCCTTCCAAATGAGAAGCTGTAACGGGAGCTGTGCTGCTGGCTTCAGGAGGAAGGGCTTGGCAGGTATTGTACATAGGCAAAACCAGGACTGCACGATCAACCACTCAGTCCACACCACCACGAGAGCAAAATTCCAAGTTATGCTGTCACCTGAGACAAACTTTGAAGGAAAAACCTACTTTCTTTTCTTTTGAGTAAGCACGCATTTATTTTCTTCATCAAATTTTATAAAGAAAAATAAAATGTTTAATAACTAGCATTAGCAGCAAACTAAAATTTCAGAGGAGAGATTTTTTTCATGAATAATTCATTAAAATTTCACATCTGCAAGATTAGTCATCCAAATAAAATGCTAATGTCAAAAACATGCACCGTCTATAATATTCTCATCAAGAAATCTTTTTGCATATAATGATAAATGCTTAAATTAGTACAAATGATTTTATAAAAATATTCTATCATAAAATTATACCAGATAACTACTTTTTTTTGAGGGGGGAGGGAAAATCTTGCACACTCATTATAATGTGTCTCAAAATGGTACTGATGGTTAGATTTTAATAATCAAAAACAGAGAACAAAATTTGGGTTTAGTGATGTATTGCACTTCTATCCCTAGTGAAATTTTAGTGCACTGGAGAGGTCCCACTTTTGTCATTACAAAAATTTTCCTAAGTCAATGGCAGAGAACTATTAATTTTGGCAGGACCGCTCTGCATCTCTAAAACAAGGCTGGCAGAGCTGCCTCCAGGTAATGGAGGAAAAAGGCCCTGAATGAAGTCCAGGGGGATTCTCAGCCCCTTTGGTTGAGGACAGCACAGACCAAGAGGGGATCCAGGCAGCGTGTGAGCTCTGAAGCCATCACAGATGATTTATTTATTTCATTTCCCTGGACGTTGCTGCACTGGTGCACCTTCTGCACATGTGAGGGTTGACAATTCAGCCCAGCATTTGTCATCTGCTGGCTTTCTGTGGCCTCTGATTTAAGGAAAGCTGCTGGGGGTGCTGTGTGATGCGTTTGCCCTGAGCTGAGGAACAGGATCAGGCCCTTCCCCTCCTGCCTGAGTTAATGCTGCTTAAGCATTAACTTAAGCAAAAGGGAGCATGGCCCTTTGCTGGGTGCCAAGTACAGCTTTCTGTGTCATCGTTGCATGAATAAGCACAGGTCTCCTCCCTGGCAGCCATGTTGTGGAACATCACTAAAAGGCCTTCCTCTTTCGCAGTGCTGCTACCAGCAGCAGCCAGCTGGAAAATACCTTTTCCAGTCACAAACATTGATTTCCATCACAGCTGAAAGCACTTTTATGATCAGTGGTGAGGCAACGTGTCTCCAAAGAAAACCAGAGGACAGTGCACAGCTTTTCTGGGTTTCTTTTGTACCAGGGAGGAAAGCAGAAGACAACCTTGGCCTAGCACAGGAGCTGGAGACACACCATGAAATGGCAGTCGCTGTGCTCTGTTACACACAGCTGCTGATGATCTGTGTGGTGACATCTGGCTTGGGCTGTGATCACAGAGTATGACAGATTTCACATTACTCGCCTAATGTAAGGCACCACCAGCTCCTGGGGCTGCTTGCTCCCCCACAGGCTCACAGACACACCCTTCTTCAAACAAAACCTAATTAGCCCTCCTTGACCTATTGATAAGTCCGTGACTCTTGTAGGGTGAGAGGGAATGGCCTCAAGTTGCACCAGGGGAGGTTTAGGTTGGAAATTAGAAGAAATTTCTTCTCAGAAAGCGCAGTCAGGCATTAGAACAGGTTGTCCAGGTTGGTGGTGGAGTCACCATCCATGGGGGTGTTTCAGGAAGGGTTGGACATGGTGCTTAGGGATGTGGTTTAGTGGGTGACATTGGTGTTAGGGGGATGATTGGACCAGATGAACTTGGAGCTCTTTTCCAGCCTTAATGATGTTATGATTCTATGATTCAGTGATCTTAAGTGTTCCTTTAATAGCGTGTTAATCAGGGCTGCCATTAATCCTCCTTGTTGTGCTGGTGAGCACTACCCCTTCACTACTTTCTTGGCCATGACCAGCCGCTGGCCACCCCACCACTGTCATGGTCATCAGTGCATTGTGGCCACACACAGACGGCCACAGAGGTGGCCCTGTGCACCCTTTGATGGTTTGTCCCCATCTGTGATGGCTGAGGCCTAGTAAAGGCCTCCCTCCTTGCCCCATTTTGTCAGCTCCATTAGATAGCTGCAAAATACATGAGCTAGAAAGTAGTAGAAGTAGTAAACAACAACATTGCTTTAGGGTGCTTAACACAAAAGAGCTTCTCCTCCCATTTTATTCAGGAAAAAAATTCTCCATGTGGAGGAAAAAGAAAAAAAAAAAAAAAAAAAAAAGACCACCACTGTGGCTGTAGCTGTGTCTATTTGTTTGGAGGCCTTCAGCGGCCATTTTTGATGCATCTCAGAAGCCTGAAAAACATTTTTTTCCTCAAGTTATAATGGTAATTTGAAGGTAACCGTCCTTTCAAGGATTAATTCCAGCCAAAGCAATAACCATTATTTACCAGAGTTTGACATTTTTATCACTCATCATATTAGCAAATTTCCATTGAAAATGCTAAAATGGTTCGTCATAAGGCACATAACTGCTTTGGCTGTAAAAATGACCAACACAAGTGCCTGTACTCAAACATTAAATTATACTGTAATTAATAAAGACAGTTAAACTGTCTACTAGCAACAGCAATTTAGGTAACCACATTTGATCGGCTATAAATTGTAACTACATTAAAATTCCAGAAATATTAGCAATATGGATTACTTGATGGAAATAGGTGCTGATCACCAACACTCCTATTTTACAACGGAAGCACAGGTCATGTTGGCCACAAAACTGTGGGCGAAGATCAAGGCTGAGTACTTTTAATCTTGTGAAACAAGCAATTACAAATAGTTGCATCGATTTGTTAAAAAGCTTTAGGTGACATAAATTGTTTCCTGTTTAGCTTATTGCTCTGATACATAAATGTCACTGAGTATAATATTAATTAGGGTCACAGAACAACAAGGGTCGGGTGATATAGTGTGCAATCATGGATGTGCCAATCCTTTGTGAGCACTGGGGAAGGCAAGAAAAGCCCAGGTCTCCTCCACTGCAGCGCTCAGCTCCTAATTTTATGTGATGACAAAAGAAAGTAAAGGAAACCGTGTTTTAATATGTGAAGTAATTACTTTAGTACTAGTATAATTTTACGGTTTAGGATAAATTACAATGTTTTCGTTCTCGTGCTCTTGCCACATAACATAAAAATCCACATATAGCATCAATAAAATAGAATACTGTTTATAAAGGCTTTCTGCTGCACAAGACCAACACTATTTCTCCTAGCATATGGAAACTAAGCATACATTTCAGTCTGGTGTGTGTTTCTACACTTAATATTTTTTTTTAAACCCCAAAAATGGGCTGTGCAGGTTATTTACTTAACATAAATCAAATGTATCATATACACTGTTTCTTTGGATTGGCATACAACTTAGAAAAATACAGTAAGATTCTGAAAAATCTGGAGAAAATTTATTAAATATGATTTTTACTGTAATAGAATATTAATGTAACCCAATGCTCATTTCCCATTAAGTTGATCCCTTTTTAATACACACATGCTTTTTATTATTTTGCACTCATGCGAAAATTCCACATTCAGAGAGTTTCCATCTCCTTAGGAATGTCTCTGGCAAAGGCACAGTAAGAAATCTTGAACTGAAAAAAAATAGACAGCAAATATCGAACGATAAGATGTGGCAAAGCGCTGATGAACTGAAGCAAAAGCCAATGATATAATAAAGGGTAAAAAGGCATTCAGCACTGCAATGGGAACGGTAGAAACAATTACACTTTAAATCCCTCCTTCTCGCTGCCACTGTACCACAGCACAGATGAAAATGTTTGATTTGCAACATAAAAGATTCATTAATTACCACTTGAATATTTAAAGCTATTTTGCAGACTAACAGAGGTAGATAAAGCACTGAATTAAAACCTCTAATAAAATTGTAAAAATATTTCTGCAAGTTTACCAGTGTTGCAATTCCTCCCGGTTTAGGGAGCCAGGCTTGGCTTGTTACAGAACGAATTTTTTTTTCAAGTGGGTATTTGAAGTAAGATGGTGCGATTGCACAGAGCTATTTGTCTCTCATTTTCAAATGTTTACCAAATACTTACTTGGAATCTCTCTCTTCACATGTGGTTACCCTTCATGGGAGAAGTAGCTTCTACAAAACAATACAATGGATTATGAGTGTGTTTGAGCTCTACTTTCATTTTAATACATTTCCTTATACAGTAAAAACTCATCTATGCATAAGTCTGGTATAATATTCTCTCTGATGTGAGGCAGTTGTACTTTGTGGGGGAAAAAGACAGTTTATTGTATTATAATTACCCTTATTAGACTTTAAAATTAAAACAAAACAAAACAAAAACAAAAACAAAAGAAACCAACTTGGAACAGTATCCCTTTCTGCAAGGGTGGAGAACTCAAGCAAATTTCAGAAGAGCATCATTGTAACTGCACAGTGCACCCTGAATTTGCACCATGGAGGCAGAGCTGTTAGTTCAGGGCTTAGTGATTCTCTTGTATTACAGATTTCAAAGGATGAATCATGCATACACCCAAAAAGCATAGTGTATTTTTTTTTTAAAAAAAAAAAAAAAAAGAAAGAAAAAAGAAAAAAAAGAAAGAAAGAAAGAAAGAAAAGTAAACTTATATATTTATTTGCACAACATCTGCCTGCAGGCAATGGTAATTTAGTCTAGCCTCAAAGTGTTCTGAGCCCCACTCACCAGCTGATATAAATCTTGGTGGCTGAGAAGCTGAATTTGACACTTAACAATTGCAAATATTAGTTTTTACCTGTTTGCTTTCAGCTGGCAGTCAGATTTTTTTTTTTTTTTTTAAACAAGATTCTATTTTTAAACAAATGACTATTTGTAATCCACAACAGTACAGGGAGGGCTTGATTGCAGGATGAGGGTTGAAAGCTACAGTAACAGCTCTTTCAACAGTATATTAACAAATGTAAGTAGAGCCAAAGTGTATGAATTTAATAAGAGAAAAACAGTTTCACTTCTTTCTCATTGTCATTAATTTATGCAGTTGGCCAATGAAATTCAAAAATGTCCAGTTGTATTTGGATACGCCCTTTACACAACAGCTCCTATTGTAATTATTGAGTGTCCACCCCAATTAAATGGATTTTGAAAGTATTACACTGGATTTGTGTGTGAGGTGCCTGATTTCAAACATTACTGGCCAAGAGCATCTGATGAGGCCGCTGTGCTGCAAAAGGAGCCCCGCTATGGGCTCCCTTAACCTGGACCCCACCTTCATGGGCAAACCATAACACTGAGTCTTGCCAGAAAGGAAAGGGCGTTCTCACAATAATTCAGACCTTGCCCTTTCATATTGTTTTTGGAAAGTCCTTACCCCCGCGCCCCCCCCCCCCCCTTTTTTTTTTTTGGTTCAATCTGCTTGTTCATTTTCATTTGTGTTGGGCACAGTAAGAGCCTGTCCATCTGAACCACAAGCCCACTGCGGTGCCAAGCGGATCCCGTGCAGGTGCCTTTAGCTCAGCTGAGCATCGCTGCTGGTGCACTTTGTGTGCTTGAAAAATGGCTTTCTCCCAGTAAGCATATGTGTATATATACCCAAATATGCTTTTATATATGGAAAAGAAGTTATGCCAATCAGAGCTTCTTGAAACCTGAAATGGAAGGAGCCCTAGGACTACTGACTTCCCTGACACCACTGGCTTTGGTATAGATGGCCACGTAGTTATTAACAGGTGACGGGAGCTGGCCCCAACCTGGCAATGGCTCTTACCCATCTTTGCTGTGAGTGTTGTGAGTAGCCCTGTGTACTCCATAGCAAACGCACCCATCCATCACAGTTTTGGCTTTGTCACATCTGCAGGCATGCAGGAGGGGAAAATTATATTCACGGGCCATGACATTTATTGAAAACAAAAATAAGGAAAATAAAAAGTAAAACATTATTATTTTGGCACGGACTAGAGTTTAATTTTAATTACATGCTAAGGTTTTTTTCCTCCTGTTTTCTAGACATACCGGAGAGACTTGTACTGTATATGATTGCATGGACAGAGCTCTGGAGAGCCTTCCAGACACATGGTGCTGATGCCTCGTGCTCACCCTTCCTATTTTTAAAAGCTGCTACTTTATGCTGCATTTTCAAAGCTTCTCCCTGACACCTCATGCAGTCTGGAGCATTCTCACCTGTTCTCCACACTACCAAGTGCTGGCAAATTCAAAACAAAAACATCTGATAAAAATCAAATATGATGTTGCTAACTGCAAAGTTCATTTCCCCTCAGAAGTCCTTCTTTAATTATAAAACCCGCATAACCCATTTCCTTTGGTGTGCAGAAAGGTGTGTAATTAAACTATCAGCATAATACCTTTTTACATGTAAAACCTGCACTTATGAACTTTAACTGCTGAATAAAAACTCCTATTACATGACCATTAAGTATTATGAATAAAGCAAGTCATTGTAGTACTTGATTAATTTTTATGCACTAACCATTGTGTTCAGCACAAATTTGGTTTCTGTAGGTGGCCTCTCTTCTGTCCTGGTGGCTCAGCCATCTTCTGCACCAAGGTCCAAGGGTGCGCTGCAATTCTAGACATGGCCTGCAAAAGTCCCCAGGACTATGTGCTGTTTTGGGTGTCATTGTGGAGGAGGAACGAGTTTTGTATTGCATTTTATAGTCTGGCTGGATGCAGGTTCAGAGGGATCAATGGCTGCTTATTCTCACTCAATTCAAGGCCACACTCCAATGTTTCCAAAGTTTTTCTTTTCATATTTTTTCCTGTATTTGAAGTCTCATGGTAAAATGGGTTGGTATTTTTTAACTAATAAGTCTGATTTGATCTCCTTTCATGCCAATGTACAAGAAGGCCCTCAGAGGAGAACCTGTCCATCTTGCTCTTGTCTACTGTGTTGTAGGAGCCCAGAAGCTTTGCCTTATGCGTGTTACCTCCAGCCCTGGTCCTCACAGAAATGTGTCCTCCACACAACAGCTTCTTGCCAAGTAAAGTGGGAAGTCAAAAATAAATATCCCATCAAAATCCCACTACTCCAAAATCTCAACTGACAGCAAGATGGAGCATGCCAAGACTGAGGAGGATTATATGGCACTGGTCCTGGCTGCCGAGAAGCCTCCAGGCCTCCTCAGCGGCCAAGAGGACATCTCCCATCCTACGTGCAAATGTTCAGGTCCCCGAGCCATTATTCATCAGCTCCTAGCAGCCATGTTTCCATATGCTGTGTGATGATTATATTGAGGCTGATCTTTGAAGTCTGGAGTCAGGAAGTTTAGCTCAGTTATAATCAATAGCATTTCCAGCTCTTGGAAATCTGCACTAAGCACTCAAGGCAGCCAGTCTGCATTATGTCCTTGTCATATGTATATATTTGCATGTTCATTAGCCATGTAGTAGCACAGCTGTATGTGGTTTCATTTAGCTTTTAATTATCTTCTTTGGGTTGGTGTTTTCATCTCCACCAGACTTAGCAAAAAAAAAAAAAAAAAAAAAGGAAAATCACAGGCAAAATAAATGCTGCTGAGCAGATCTGGGGCAAGGAGTACTATTTCTTTGTGCATCCTACTGTTCCATTGCAAAAGAGATGTTTGGTTCAAAAGTTCCAGCAAATTAATAATAAATCTGTCTCTTCATTTCCCGCATCATATGCTTATCTTATTCAGGTGGTTGTGGGTGTAATTTTTCATTTGCAGCAGGTGGTTGTTTACATATTAGATAAACTCCATCCTTACAATCCTTGGCATGAATGTTTGTATTTGCTCCAACAGCTGCTGTTCCAGCGCTCACTCGCGCACAGATCAAGGCATCCTCCTCTTTTGATGGAAATGACTCATACCTCGGATGAGCTGAAACAGAAATACCATGCTCAGCTGCAGACACCTGCACTCATGCTCTGGGTTTAAAAGTTAGGATGTGGGTTCTAGCTAATTTTATCTTCTTCAGGTTCTTATACCACACCCTTTATTTTGGTTTCTGGGAAATTTCCATTAGCAAGAACAAAACAAGGTGACTAATATCTGTGTTGAACTTTCTTCTCTTTCCTCCCAACCCCCCCAAGCACAGCAAGAAAACTTATGTGATTTATTTCTTTTACTGCAATTACTTGTAACAAGGCCAGCCCTAATGCTCTCCGCTTTGTTTCACGGGGTTGCAGGGTCAGAGGTGCAAGGTTCATCTTTGGTCTGGGAAGCGCTGGGGTTATCTGCAGCCCTCCTGCTGCACAGACCACAGCTGGGGTTCAGGATCCCACAGGAGCCAGGATCACAGAGCTGAGCAAACTGCACCAGAGCACCCAGTACAGCAGCCAGGGGGCAAGTCTGTCAGCATGGCTGTCCTGGTGCTGGCTGGAAATTAAAGATTCCTAAAGAAAATACAAAGACAAGAAACTGGAACTCATGGATGTACAGGCCTCTGTATTTAGCTAATGGAGAGCATAACTGGCCTTCACTGGGCAAGTACGAAGCCTGACTCTTTGGTCTGCTGATCAGCTTGTTCTCTTCAAAAGAGCCCTTAGCTGGTGGAAAAGAGAGTTAACAGCCTGCCACTGTTGGGCATGTGTCTGACAGGGGAGCTACAACTCGATCTGCCTGGTTCTTTCAGTAGTGGTGACTGGCATTTTATTGTCTTTTTATTTTTATTTTTTTATTTTTTTTTTCCTTCTTTGTCCAAGGAAGGGAGCACATTCAGTGCTGATGTGAGAAGGCTCAGGCTAACTGGAGGCAGCGTTGTTTTCCTGTTACCAGTGGTTTATTGGGGGAAGATATCCCAAGTGTCTATTGGAGAATCGGTGGCAGGCTGCCTGGAGCAGATGGTGTCTTAGCTAGGGGCAGTAATTGTTCATGAATTAGACTCCTCTGCATCATCTTCCTCGTACAGACACGCAGTGATGGCTGGAGCAAGCCTGGCCTGCTCTGCTTGCCATTACGGGAGCGTTCCTGTAGCAGGGGAAATATATTTTTATAGTTTGCTTACCTTGACACTTCAAACATTTTCCCAGCAAGCTGAAGGTGTAATTAAATGACATGCCAGATGCCAGTGTGTGCTATATTATACCACCTCTCAGCTGGGCTAGCAAAAGGGAATGAATGGAGCCTTAAGACAGCTCTCCTATAGATACTTATTATCTCTTTTCAATAAAGAATGGGTAAGGTTGAGCAGAGTGTCAGTAAACCTGCAATTTTCTAGCCTTTTGGTTACCTCTGTTCTTCTGATCCACCGGTGATGTGAAGTTTTGTTGTACTTTTTGTTCTGTCAATTGTGGCATCTCTCCAAGAAGGCAGCAGGTTCCTGTGTCACATATGCATATTTATGATAAGGTATGTTCTGATTTTCCTGTTGTGCCTCAAAGCAGGTGTGCCGGGCCTTCTGAGGCAGGTCTGCAGCACGGCCTCCTTAGGGCAGCAAAGTTCGGGGGCACTGTGTTCTCTAAAAGAGAACCGCAGGCCGAAAGCAAAGCTCGCTGGGAACATGACAGCAGGCCTTCATAACTTCAGGAAATTAAATAATTTTTATAAACTTTAATAGCACGATTTCTAGAACATATTTACTTACCTCATTGTATCTGCTACCTCAGAAGATGGATCTGGTGTATCTCTTGGCTGTTGCACTCAGGTTTTAGAGCTGGATTTCCAGCTTTCAGGACACCAGCCCAGTTCTTGGGGAGACAAGATGTTGGCTGTCACAAGACAAACTTGCCAGTGAGATTAATTTACTTACTTGGAAGTGGAAATGTTATTTTAATAATGCAGCCAGCACGGGAATGGAGGTGTTGGCCTGAGCAGGGGTTGCTGCAGCATCCTGTGCTCCTCTCTGCTGCGAGGTGTGCTCAGCACAGGGGGAGGCCACTGACCCCAGCAGGGAAAGGACAGCAGGGGAAGGGCTGTTTTCTGCCATCCCTTGGAAAACCCACACCTTGACAGGTCTTTGTCTTGGTATTTGTGTTTAAGAGCATGGGAGTGATGCTGTTTTAGTAACAGAGTTTTTAACAGATGACTTCTCACCATCTGCAGGGCCACTGGCAGCAGCAGGCCCAGGCTTGAGCCGAGCTGGGCCTTTGTGGGACAAGATGTTTCTTTTATCAGAAGAAAGCAACACCCTGAAACTTTCACACACTGTCCATTCAGTATGTGCAGGGCACTTCTTTCAGAAGTGAGAAGTGCTCATAATTAAAGATTAATTTACTAGCACTAAAACCAAAGCTTTCTCCGAAGTCTACTGTCAACAGACATGCTCCCTTTCAGTGACATTTGTATTTCTAATTGGGACTGCAGCTGAAATTCAATTTTATATATTTGCCGGTTGTCCTTTTAAAATAATACTCTGCAACTGATATCCCCTAGCCTTGCTTGCGATGTGTGTGTGCCTGTGAGTGAGCACGATTTCATCTTACCAGGTGGGCAGGAGCATATGCATGCAAGGGAAACCACTCCGTGCATCAAGAAGGTGGCTTGTCAGTGAGAAATGTGGTGAAGCTCAGTCTGTACAGAGAAGCCAGACGAGTACAGCAGCAAGATCAGAAATTGAGAAGTCCTTGTGTCTGTTTTTGTACTGTAGTTAATGTCTTCTGTGTTCTCGCAAACTATTTCTGCTTTGGAAGATAATTTCAGACTCCTACCAATCTTAACAGAGATGGGAATCACTTTCCTTCTCTAATTTACTGATTGATTTTTTTTTTTTTTCTTCTGTTGTCTTTGAAGAACTGGTATTAAGAAAGCTCTTCAAGGAGTTACAGCATACCTTAGTCCCCTGGATATCAGAAATTGAAAGTGGGCTGCTCTGTCATGGCACTCCTCGTCCCCGTATGTCCTGCTTCAGTGCAGAGATCAAAACCCCAGCGAGCAAAGTCCTGTACACATGCTGTGAGAGATACAGTGCCTGCCAGGAGCGCTTACTGCTGGAATAGGCAGGAGAGAAAGGAAATATTATTATTCCTCCTTAACAGATGGGAAACGAAGGCACAGAGAGTTGAAGAGGCTTGCCAAAAGTCAGACAGAAACCTGAAAACAGCCGGAGTCTGCTGAGACTCAGGCCAGTGCCTTAATCATTTGTCTCTTCATAGATTTTATTCCTGCAGTTAATTGAGTTATTCACTAGGACAGACTATGAAACTTCTGCCTCTAGCCATCGCACTGGTGCTCCTATATCCTTTTCTATCCGACCTGTAATTCCTTTTCATTTTCTCCCCTACATGTGGAGTGGCCTCCCTTGTCCTCCTGCTGCTTAGGAAGGTGCTCTGCAAAGCTCTTCCAGCACTTGTGCTCATCATCCCTGACCTTCCCCACAAATAACTCCTCTTGTTCTTTTCTAACCTCAATCCAAGCTGCCCACGGCCTTGTGCTAATTAATGTTTAGTGCAGAAATCACTGTGGATATCTGCTGAGCCTTCATGTGGCTGCCGTGAACGACTCCCAAATTGAGATGCTCGGTCCCCTGGGAAGGAAGAATTTGTGGGGATTACCACAGTCCCACCCCAGGCACATCCCAGCCCGTCCCAGTCTGGCCACAAGCCCCTGCATGCTGCTCTGTGCTGGAGAAGTTCATGGAGTAAGCAAAGAGCTTATGCAAATCCTCTGCTATCCGTCACGAAATGGAGTTCTTCATACTTCAGAAATGATGGGAGAAACAATCTATCGATATTCCGTAATGAGCACAAATGCCCTTTATAAATTGTTTCCCTTTTATTGACTCTAAAGCAAATGTAGCCATGAATGCTGTACATTAATACATTTTATACCTTCTAATGGTTTGATGGCCTCATATATCCAGTAACGCTGAGAATAATCATTAGATTGTAAGGAGTGCAAAATATGTTTTATCACTTGAAAATGGAATTCCTTCTTGAAAGGTAAAACCAGTGGTAGATCATTGATTTGAAAGGTCAGGGTTAAAAAGCTTATTAACGACTGGGTTAAGCTCTAGTAAAATTCTTTGTTTTACTCAGCTGTATGAAGCATTTAGCTAAGTGAGACTCTTCATTAGGACATTAGTGCTTTTATACTAGCTGTGTAAGGTAAAAATCAGTAATTTCCAGCTTATATTCAGGAAAATGCATTCCAAGTAGCACCGACTACTCCAAATATCACCGGGTGAAACGTGGCTGTGGGCATGACAGAAAGTGACGGCTGCCAAGTCCATAATCCCTGCCTTCAGTCCTCTGCTGGGGCCCCTGACCAGGCGTTGACCAGGCAGATATATCACCCAGCGCAGGAGAGCGCTTGGTAGAAATACTAGCGTGGGTCCCAGAAGCCATATAGTTATGTCAGGATGCCACAGCACTCAGTTAATTAGCCCCGACTCCCTACAGGGCTTTAGATTAGCTGAAGTACCGGGTTTCGTGGGGATGTGATGCTTCTTGCTTCTGAGCCAGGGAGTTTCTAAGGGAGGAATATGTGCGTGGCCTGCCCCACAGATCCTGAGCAGATGCCTGAGCTGAGAAAGGCTCTGTATTTTGGGGATGCCAATGGTACCAACATGTGCCCCAGTATTGCCCTACATCCATCCCAGCTACCACAGGAGCAGAAGGCCCAGAAGCACAGCAGCACCGAAGCCATGACTTATCCTAGAGAAGGATCAGGAAATTACTTATCTTCCTCATCCCAGCTCACCCTGTTCTTCCCTTTTCTCATCTTTGTACATCACCTGGGGGGGGGGGGGGGATGGAAGGGGAAGAATGGAAAACCTTCTGGAAAATTCCCAAACATTTTGTTTAATTGGGAAGATGCACAGTGATACGAGTCTGTCTTCCAGAAGTTGCTTGTGCTGCTGGATGTGCGTGGCTGTGGAGGAAGGTGGGCTTTACTACATGTCTGAGATGGGCTTTACCTGGTGTCTGAGATGGGCTCTCCTTGCTGCCTGGATGAGACTTGAAGATGAGATATGAGGCCAGCCCTGGCACTCTGCTCTTCGCTGTTGTTTTGCTTTAGTGCAGCCCTGAAGAGCCTGGACGTGATGCTGTAGCACAGAAAGGAGGGACCAGCCTCCTAAATTTAGCACGGCTGTAAACAAGAGCAGATATTTTAATCCTGCACCGCCAAGCAACTGCTGGTAAAGACAACGAGACCATGTCAGAAGTGATGTAAAATAATTTCAGACAGCTAAGCTTTATTATTTTACTGACGTAAGTAATGGTTGTTTTGTTAACAAAATGCATTGCAGGAGAAGTAAAACTGCCTCTCCATCAGCCTGGTAAGCTGCAGCACGGCAGGACAGGCAGTGCTGGCACCGTGTTTTTGAGGTTAAAATCCTGAATACCAGGGGAAGAACCAGCCGTGGTCACACAGGCACTGCATGTGCTGGCCGTCACCTCAGGGCACTTCCCTCTGTGTGACACTGAAAGCTTCTCCCCTTCCTCAGGCCCTCTGTGCTCAGTTGTGTGCCAGCTTTTTTAAAATTTCTTTATTTTTAGCACTTGGGAAAACGCATGCTGTTTTCAAAAAGATCCTTAATGTTTGTCTACAGAATCTGCTACCTGTTGCTAACAAAAATGAGGACCTAAAACTCTGCCGTGCTGCATTAAGAAGTCTTTTGAATGTTTTTAATGGAACAAAACAACAATACAGACTATAATACCTATAGCATGTGCTTGGTGCAGTATAATTGCTCTGGGATACTCAACCCCTTTCATATGAAGCAGCCATACAACCCAACCATTGGAACAACTTTAATATTTTACAGTGGAATTAAATCGCAGATTAAACCAGATGGTTTGAACATTTCACTGCAAGTCGTGGCGCTTATTTGCTGACCATTGGCTGGTATATGTAAACACATAAAAAGCAAAAGAGCCCTTGGATACAAACCATACTCTCTCTTAGTTTTTCATTCATGGTTACAGTGTGGTTATGAACGTTATGGATCTAGACAGAGCCTTTAACGGTGCTGAATTCAATTTACTTTTACTGATGAAAGGAGGAGGTCATGGAAAGTGCAAAATGGGTGGGGAAGAACACAGGAGTTTTATTACCTGTCCTGCCAAGGCGTTGCAGCTCGCAGCTTGGTGGGAATGCATTGCTCTGCACCAGAGCTCAGCACCAGCATCCCCAGTGCTGCTGACCCACACCTTCGTCCATCGGCGGTGCCTTGTGGCTGCAGACAGGGTGCTGTGCTCCACTCTGTCCTCACTGCTGACTTTGGATGCCTCTGGCTCACCTGCCTGGCTTGAAAACCCTTTAAAGGAGCTTAAGCCCTAGGTTTCTGGTGCTTCTCCATGCCTCTGTTTGCTTACCTGGCCACAGGGAGCAGGACCTGTTGTACTTAGAGGCAGAGAGGTTTAATTAAATGTTTGCAAAGTACTTTGAGGCCACTGGATTAAAAAAAATAAATGCTGCTTAACTGCAAAGTGTGAATGTTGCCCCAGGTATTTCATTTTTCAGATATTGTCAAACAAACAGAATTCTACTCTAAAAATAATTACGAACAAATCCATAAACATATTTAGCTTTGGCAGCACTGAAATGAAGAGGTGTTTCTTAAAAGTGCAACTGCTGTGGCTTCAGCCATTTCCTATGCCAGTCAGTGCTGGGTTAGGGGCTTCAGGGAGACGTAAGAGGCAGCACAGCGAGCCAAGGGTATTCTGCTTTGCCTCTGCTTCACGATGCTGTAACATCAAGAAGCTGCATTAGCACCCAGGGAGAACACAGTACCTGCGTTACGGCCTTGTGTAGGGATTAAGGAAGAGAACATTTCCCTTCTCTGGTGGTGTGTCCAGCAATCCAGCCAGCAGCTCTGTCCCCAGGAGTCGTGTCTGAACGAGCTGGTACTCATGGAGCCCAAAGAACTGGAAAATAAAGGTAGGTTTTCACAGCTATAGTGGAAATAAAATATATAATCTAAAGCTGTGGAGCTAAGAGCCTTGTCAAGCTCTTGCTGAGCAGCAAGGAAATGGAGAGAAAGGTTCTGGGAATGGATAAGCTCAGCAAAGCAAACACACAGAAAGCACCACGAAAGGCTGAGCTCCCAGTGCTTCTTGTGGGGTTAGGGTTGGACCCACTCTCCCTGCTACTAATGCAGCAGCTCTCTTTCTAGACTGGTACGCCACTGGGTTTGCTGGGAGCCCAGGTTACAGGACTGCCAGCTGCTGCATGGTTTTAGATCTAGTCCATATTACTGCGGAGCCCTTAGAAATAATGGGTATTAATAATACAAGGCCTCATTTTCCTCACTGGGGCTCACATCTTGAAATGACAATGTGCAAAGACACGCTCACAGGTGTCCACGTCTGCTTCACAATTTAAGCCTTAAACCCTGTTCCTACAAGGGCTTTAAGAAAATGAGCATCCAAAGAGGAAAGTGCAGGGGAAGGCATTAGACAGAGTGAATTGCCTCTCTGGGACGCTCTTCTTTTAGGATCATAGCTACATCTTCAGACACATAATCCTTGATCATTGTGAGTTAGAGCTATCATGCAGAAGAGTTTGCTAATATAATAGCATATTGTTGACAACAAACTAGAAGAGATATTTTTAAAAGGTCTTACAATGCATGCTTAAAAGTGTAAAAAAAAAAAAAAAGAAAAAAAATGAACTGTATTTTAAAAATCAGTATTTATCAATAGTCCTGGCTATAACTGAGGATTCACAGCATGAATGCTGAGAGAATGGAGACAGCATTGTAATGAAAAAAGCGTATCCATCATCAACAATACAATACTTACTCTGACCTAAGGTCAGGTTTGTACAGTTACACCAGATGTTAGATTTCAGCCGGTCTTTGAAATGAAGAAACACAATGGTTACTATTCCGGTAGTGTTGTGGATTTCATTAAACAACAGGTTTATCTTTCAGCTTTAAAATGTAGAGCAAGATTAGAATATTCCAACATTTAGGTTACAGAAAGAGCCGGTAAGCGTGATGTAAGGTAGGGCTGGTGGTAGAAGAATTGCTGTTTTGAATGCAATGCAAGAGCCAGCTCTGCCTGGCAAAATTCAGAGCCAGTAACACAAGGGGTGCAAGAAGCACATATAGTAGACAGCTGTAAAAGTGGGGGTATTTCTAAAGCAGCCCTGGAGAGGGTGTGCTGCCCCCAGGGGCACTCGCTGCCCCATGGCACTGCCAAGAGCAGGTGCTTGTGTGAATAGGGCTCGCTCCTCTCTGTGCCACAGCTTTTTCCTTTTTTCCTTCTCAAGTGATAGCAGAGGAGCGGGGCCATCATTAGAGGAGCCTAGCCTAGAAGGAGGTTGCAATTGCTTAGGATTTCCTTTGGTGACCCCCTTTGAGCTAGGCTGCTAAAGCCCCAGCTGCTGCCCAACGTCTGGGCTCAGCCTATTCCTCCACATGGGAGATGTCCCCTTGCAACACTGGCCCCTCTTTTACCTCATTTGTTTAAGCTCTTAGTAACCCTATTTATACATATATATATATTAATCCAGATATTTATTCTATATATCATATATGTTATGCATTATGTTATATATTATAGGTTATATATATATATATACACACTCACACAAAACCTTAAAAAGAAAAATGCCACTGTAAAATTCTATTCTCATTCATTAATAATAATCAGGAATACTTAATTCCCAGACTGAATAGAAGAGGAAAAAGACGTACTTGTGGCAGTTATGAAGAAGCCTTTCATTTATCTTGTCCTCTGTTTTCTTCATCAATTTTATTTTATTTTTTGTAAACAGTTCCTGTTTGGGATAAAGCAGGTAAGGAGAGGAGCAAGGTACATGTTCTGAATTACTTCATTAAAAATTAAAGCTTTATAAAAGTGTACACATTTCATTAACTTCGCATTGCACGCTTTGCAAATATTCTAAGGGATGCTAATCTCCTGGCTTTAATTAGATTGAAGGTCTCTTGAAAAGGCTATCATTTTAATATAAAATGAGTGATCTTTTAAGCTTTGTGAATTAGAAAACAGGAACTCCCATTTTAGATCAACAGTTACACAGTGAAACAAAAGAGTTTTGGATTTTCGGAAAAAAAAAAAAAAAAAGTTATGTTTTTTTGCCCTACCTAGCGTGCACTTTCAAAAGCCAGGCAGTGCGAATATTCACCTCCACCCACGGATGTGTTGCATACACGTGTGCACACACACATGCACCCACTGACATCCAACACCTCATTACACTGTGCACAGCGCGCCTCCATCCTAATTCCACCCCGGTCCTTCCACAACATCAGGGCAGCACGTGGGCCCCATCTTTCCTGCTCTGATACTTTCTGTGTGACCTTAGGTGAGACAAAAATAGCCCAGAGTGACCCAAAAATGGAGTTGTGGAGGGGAGAGGAGCGGGGCCAAGCCTGGAGCCGGACATCCTGCAGCTCAAACACCACAGGGGTGGCAGGGGCACTTATGGGAGAGGTGTTCCAGCCATCCCCATCCAGTACCAACCACCTCTTCCCCACCAAGGACAGCACTGAACTCCTTTAAATCTGCAGGTTTTTTCTGCCCCCTGTTCTCCTGCTATTATCCCCTGCCAGGAGGCGAATTTTTATATTTCTGACCGAGATCCAATCTTCTCTCCCTTATCAAACATAATAGAAAATGCTGTAGTTACAGAATAACAAACTCACCTCCTGGATAAATGTCAATCTATTTTTAAGTGTGGGATCAGCTCCGGAGCTGCCCGTGATAACATATCACTTCATGCCAATGTGGTGCCCCTTCATTTCTTGTTTGACTCGCCGCCAGCCCTGTGCGAGCTGCGAGCATGCAGACGTTGCCTTGGACATCGCCCCTTTTTCCTCTTCCAGCTGGTTCCCCTCCACCTGCAAAGGGCCTGGTCCTACATGAGCCAGGTGTCCCACACAGCACACAGTGCTTGTCTTGATAACACGGGCAAGGCTTGTGCTGCACTGCTCACATCTGCTGTGTGCAGCCCAGTTTTTGCACCTCCTTGGAAGAAGTCCCTGCAGCCACGGGGACTTCTTGTGTCCCAAATCATGACAGCACCAAGCAGGGGAGGCTACTTTGTCCTTTGCCAGTATGCCCCTCCACAAAGTGGGTTACTGAAGCAAGGGGGCGAGTTCTGTTTCCCTTCCAGCACATCACCTGGGTACCAATTTTTTACTAATTGCATGGACAGTTGTGGTCTTTAGCCTAACTGCAGCACTATCCCCAGTTTAAGTACTTGGAATTCTCCTGGGTCTCTGTGCTAAGTATTTTTCTTCCAGAACTCTATTCAGTTAACTTTCTTTTGAGAATTTTCCTGTACAGCAGTGCAATTCTGCCTTGTGCATTTTGCTGTTGGACTTTTGGACCCATAAGCTACATTCAGGCTCTCTTACTCTGTCTTTTGAGGATCAGATTTTGGAGGCAGCAGTATAAAAATTCTTTACAGTCACACACAGAGCAGGCTGCTTTATGGAATATGAGCGCAGAGAGGGCCTTGTAAAAGCCCTTTTTTTTTTTTTTTTTTTTTTTTTTTTTTCTTGTGGGGACAAAACCATTGCTGGCATTGGATTCCATCTGAACGGCACTCAATTAAATAACAATTATTTTTTCTTTGTTTCAGTTGGTCATTCATGCTAATGTGGGGTACAGGCTCTTCAGAATGAAGAGGGCTAAGCTCCAAGTTTAAATTTAATTAATCAATAATTGTCATTTTAAAACAATCCTGATTTATACAAAATTGACCTCTAGAAGAAGAAATGACTCCATTAACGTCAGTGCTTAGCTCTCTGCTGCGGCAGCTCTTTCCGCTGACAGTCTTTCTGGGCAAGTTTCCTTTAAGAGAACAAAATCCTCAACTTCATTTCTCCAGTTCCCTAATTTTGATTCAGAGCCACATCTTTGTTTAAAGGTTTATGTAGATAAACCTCAATTTTGTCAATCTCAATTTTGTATAAGAAGCAGGATCAACTTCTAATTTCCAATGTTAAATCCTACGCTCTGGTTTCCACTGCAATATCCTCAAGATGACTATTCCAGGTTAGATCCCATGCTGGGCTCAACATTTAGAATAAACTAAAGTAACAGTAACTTCATTTACTCATTAAGACCACGGGCTTGCTCTGAAACTCTCTGATACACAGTGAGCTCTCTGAGTTCAGGCGAACACAGACAACAATGGGATGGACAATAACAATGGCATTTGGGGCTGCCCGAAATACAAATCCACTGCTTTCCTATTGCTTAAGGACACATGCAGCAATACAAGTAATCGCACCCACTCACAGCTAGCCAGAGCCTCCTGCACCTCGCTCTGCTCTTGTAAGGTTGACCTAACCAACACTTTCCCCGTACGTGCTCTGACAGGTGCTGTATTTGAACAAATTTTAATAGACAGCATATTAACTCTGGCGGCTTCAGACCACTGAGGCAGGTGTGTGAGTCCGCATCTCCTGTATAAACACTCCTGACTCTCATCTGCTTTGATCAGTATCATTCACTTCTGTGATCCTTGCTCTTTTCCAGCGTTGTGACAAATTTTTGGCTCCATGTCAACATAAATGTCTCATTGGCTATAATGGTGCTTGAGATGGGCCAGTTCATCTCAGTATCATACCCTGGCAGTTCAGAAATGATCTGAGGATATTGTGAACACTTTCAAAATGTGCGTATCAAATCCTCTGTTGGACTCCAAATTTCTGAGCATCTCCTCGTCTTGGATTTTTATGACCTGGAACGCACGGGTACGCTTCTGCTACCACTGAGCAGGATGGGATGAAGCTACAGCAGGCTCCGACACTTTCCTCCTCACACTTTCACTTCAAAATCTCTATTCTTTAACCACTGGGCGTGAAGGAAGCGAAGAAAGTGAAGAACGTTTGTGGCATTACTCAGGCCAATGTAGTAGAAAATTTGTATAATTCTCAAGTAAAATTCCCAAGGAACAGGGCTGGCATTACACCAGTTACAGCATCTTGGAATTTGACCGCAGTCAATGGGATTGTTGGATATACACTGTTTGTGCTACTTTTTTTTTTTTTTTCCCTTTATTCTTTATATGTATTTAAGTAGAGAATTTGGGGACCAGCTGCACAGCTTAGCTCCATCAGCTGTAATAGTGCCATTCTTACCTCCATCAGATGAAGATCTGCCTCTAGATTTCAGAGGGTATAAGAAAATGCACCAGGAAGAACCTTAGACTATGCAGTTTACCGATTTTCCAATGTTTTCAAATTCCTGTTGCCCCAGGCTATTACCTCAATCTACTTTTTTCTTACTGATTGGTTGACATCTTAGACACTTAGAACAAAGAGCATTGGTATGATCTGTGTTTAAAGCAGCATGTTCTGGAAGTCATGCCCACACTTATGTGATGGCTAACACGCCGCTCCTTGGAAATAAAGAGTATTTTAATCTGTTTCAACACTGCAGAGACGTTTTTCTTTCTTCTTTAGAGACAACTGTAACATGCAAATACCCTAGTGCTTAGAGAATATACAGAAGTGTGTGTCTATACACATGCAACGCAATCATTAGGTTCATTTTCAAACCATATGCTCCAACTCATAAATAAAGTCCATTAACATTGAACTATTGATCAAAATCAGAGATCCCAGCATCATCTCTTTCTCTGTAGGCTGCTACCTCCACCACGGCTTATAAGTTAACATTTGAATTGGAATTAACTCTTGTAATTACATTTATATTAATAGAATTATAAGGCAAATTTTCTTCTGAGTTTTATCTTCAAGTGATAAACTGAATTGTCACTTCAATCTATTGCGCTTGCACAGAGATTTACTATATGTGAATCGCGAAGTAATTTTGAGATTGAAACTTGGGCAATTCTCAGGACAGACCGAGAGCACAGGAAAGATTTGTCTGCTCTCAGTTGTCTGTACCCCACAAAGATTTCCTTTCCCAGACCCTCATTGGCTGCTCTTATTAGCCCTTTCTCTAACCCAGCCCTTGCATTAACTACTTTGTGTGTACAGAAATGTTTATACCTCTTGGTTTGAACCTCCTTTAGTTTCTGTTCCTTTCTCTTTCTTGGAGCCTGTCCATTTGTTCCTGTATTTGACACTAGTTTTCTGACATCTCTTCTAGCTATTCCCCTCAGAATCGTATATAAAATAATGATGTCCACCCTGAGCTTTCCTCTCTTCAAAAAGCACTGACCTAGTTTCTCTGCTTTTACAGTAGAAGTTCTCCAGTCCCATGTCAATGAGGTTGCCCTGACATATCTCAGCTCTGATAGTTATCTCTCTCTTTTAATAATGGCATCCTGAATGGGGATTATTTCCTCTAAATGCATCTTCATCTGCTCCCTGTAGAATATTTCCTTTTGAGTTACCTCTGATTGATCTGTTTTTGGTAGTGGGGCTAAGCAAAGATAGCTCTGATCTTTCTATCCAGGGCCTGACCACAGGTATGATGCCTGTGGACTTTGGCCAGAATTGGAGCCTTTGATAACATATTCCCCAAACCCATATAAAACACAATGAAAACAGCCATAGTTTAAATTACTCTTTCTTATTATTAATGGAGCAGATCCTCAGACAGTGTAGTGGGTCACTTAAGTCCTTGTATGTGTGCAGAGATGACAATATTGCCTACCAGCTACTGAATCGTTATTTTTGTACGGCACTGCTCACTTATTTCCTTCACTTTGCAGTATATTTTTCTTTTCGTTATGTCCAAATTCCCCTCTCTTCCTAAGGAACCGATTCTCCATCATCAAAGTCAGGGGGAGATCTCACCTAGGCTCCTACAGGAACATCATCAAGGCCTGGAGTTTATTTTGGGTAAGTTTTCAGAATACTTTTTTTTCTTTCTTTCTTTCTTTTTTCTTTTTTCTTTTTTCTTTCTTTCTTTCTTTCTTTCTTTCTTTCTTTCTTTCTTTCTTT